>NW_007073963.1:142535-143658 GCF_000164805.1 Carlito syrichta
ATTGAGACCCTAAATAGACCAATAACAATCAAGGAAATTGACTACATAATAAGAAAACTACCTACAAAAAAAGTCCTGGACCAGATGGCTTTCCAGCAGAATTCTACAAGACATTTAAGGAGGAGTTTATACCAATCCTACTGAAGGTATTACAGGCGGTTGAGAAAGATGGAACTCTCCCCAAATCATTTTATGAAGCTAACATCACATTGATACCCAAGCCAGGTAAAGACCCAACAAAGAAAGAGAACTACAGGCCAATATCTTTGATGAGCATAGATGCTAAAATTCTCAACAAGATTCTAGCGAATTGGATTCAACAACACATCTCAGAAATCATTCACCATGACCAAGTAGGCTTCAGCCCTGGGATGCAAGGCTGGTTCAACATTCATAAAACCATAAATGTAATTGAATACATCAACAGATGTCAAAACAAAAACCACATGATTATATCATTAGATGCAGAAAAAGCTTTTGATAAAATCCAGCACCCCTTCTTGATAAAAACCCTCGAACATCTAAGCATATATGGAACATACCTCAAAATAGTAAAAGCCATCTACGAGAAACCCACAGACAGCATACTGCTAAATGGACAAAAACTGGAGCCATTTCCCCTGAAAACTGGAACAAGATAAGGATGCCGACTCTCACCCCTCCTGTTCAATATAGTATTGGAAGTCCTGGCTCGAGCAATCAGAGAAGAGAAGGCAATCAGGGATATCCAAATAGGAAAAGAGGAAGTAAAGCTATCTCTCTTTGCAGATGACATGATCGTGTACCTTGAAAATCCAAGAGAATATGTCAAAAACCTTCTTACACTAATAAAGGACTTTGGCAAACTCTCAGGATATAAAATAAATATGCAAAAGACAATCACATTTCTTTACACCAATAATAAACAAACAGAAACCCAAGTAAAAAACATAATTCCATTCACAATAGCCACAAAAAAAATGAAATACCTTGGCATCTTCCTAACCAGAAACGTGAAAGACCTTTACAATGAAAACTACAAAACACTGCTCAAAGAAATCAAAGATGACACAAACAAGTGGAAAAATATTCCATGCTCATGGATTGGCAGAATCAAACATTGTGAAGATGTCCAACTTACCTA
>NW_007073963.1:143860-179660 GCF_000164805.1 Carlito syrichta
GGAGATGCAAATCAAAACCACACTGAGATACCACCTAACTCCAGTCAGAATGGCAATTATCAATAACTCAAAAAATTACAGTTGCTGGAGATGGTGTGGCAAAAAGGGAACACTTCTACACTTTTGGTGGGAGTGCAAACTAGTGCAACCTCTGTGGAAAACAGTGTGGCAATTCCTAAAAGCTCTAAATATTGACCTCCCATATGACCCTGCAATTCCCCGACTGGGAATATACCCTGAAGAACTCAAATCACTCTATAGAAAAGATACCTGCACACATATGTTTATCACAGCATTGTTCACAATAGCAAGAACCTGGAAGCAACCATGCTGCCCATCAAAAGAGGACTGGATTTTTAAAAATGTGATACATATACACGATTAAATACTATGCAGCCATAAAAAAGAACAAAATCATGAATTTCGCAGTAACCTGGATGGAACTAGAGTCTATAATACTAAGTGACCTCTCACAGAAACAAAGATCTGAGTATCACATGTTCTCACTCATATAGTGGACCTTGAACATCCAACATAATACTATAAGAAAATGACTGACAGTGGTGGGAAACTATGGGGGGGAGGGGAAGGGAGATGGGATTAATGGTAGTAAATATCTGTCTGGAGATGGGGAGACACCTCTTATCAACAAGTGTGCCTGAATGAAGTATATTTGTATACCTAACCCTTAACTGTACCCCACAGTATCATTATAAAAAATATTGATTAAAAAAAGTAATAAAAAATAAATAAAAGAATCGTTTCTAAGATTAAAAAAACCCCAAACAAACAAAGAAAACAAATGCTCATAAACACTTTAAATGAATGTTATGGAAGAGAAAAGAGGCCAAGAATCTAGACTTGGAACAACTGGGAGATGAGATGAGGTGGAGGCCAACAAAGAGCAGCAGGAAGGAGCAATTCTGAGGATCAGATTGGTTACTGGAGGCAGAATTGGGGAGAAAAGATGCAAACCAAGAAGGGACCTCTGGTTTCTAAAGAAGTGAGATCTATATCAAAAAATAACATGGTCTCAACATGTAAATATCTAAATCAAGTCAAACCAATATGGCTTTATCATGCCATTCTGAAAGTACTACATAATTACTACAAATAAATTAAATACCAGAAATGTAGAGTACAGTTAAAATAATCATATTTGCATATCCATAAATTTATTTTTCATTACTATTTGCTCAAGTTAGCAAAATAAGAAATTTGAATCACTAAAAATACCATGTCATTAAAGTAATAGACTACTGATTACAACTGCTTTAAAATATAGTAGGAATAAGTAAATATAACCTAAATAGGAATAAAAGTGAAAATAACCTGAAATCTAGAAATATGGAAATATTACATACAAACATCCTGTTAAGGTGATATGATAAAATATTAGGCACCCATTTAAAATCTTCTTTACCAAAAAGATCTAATAATTTGTAGAAATGCGTATGATATGATATGAAGTAGAAAAAGCATTACAAATTCTTATGTATTTCCAATTTTCAAAAACATTTATCATAGTAAAAAGCATGGAATAAAACAAATGTCCAAAAGACAACACAGATTATCTCTGGTATTATAGGTAATTTAATATTCCGTGTATTTTTCTGTATTTTCTACATTTTCAACAATGAATATGCATTGTTTTATAATTAGGAGAAAAACTATTAAATTTAACAAACATACTTACACTTGGGAGTTTAGGATTAAAGTAGTTAATTACTTCAAACTCAAAATAAGATGCAAAACCCTCCTTGAGCCAGAGATTGTTCCACCAATTCATGGTAACCAAGTTTCCAAACCACTTTTGGAGATGAGAGAAAAAAGAGCTTTCTTAAATTTAATTTACATTATGTTCATTGTAGTTGCATGTTAAACAACTATGAGGACAAAAAATATACTTAACATTTGCCAATAATACTTGAAAATAAGACTCCAAAAAGCACATGTTGTTTTAACATAAGAAGATATCAGTCATGCATTTCTCTGTTTAAACACAAGCTTGGCTAGAGTAACAATTCTTAAACTGTCCAATTGGCCCCAAAGTTGTGTTTAGTTCCATAAAGCAGAAGTCCTGAATACTGACTTTCCACCTACTGATTCTAGACCCTTATACTCTAAATAGGCTACAACATGATTTTACTTTAAGCAGTTGTTTATGTTTTAGGAACATGATTTGGTCTGTGCTAGGTACAAATCACTCAGTCAATCATATGTTCTGCAACATGATCCAGCTGTAATTATTTTCTACTTGAACTGAACAGAAAAAAAAAGCACCAAATGGATGATGAACAGAATTAGGAAAGAAAAACACAATAATTTCCAAAACTAACAAACCCATGCCCTGATATTTAACCAAACTCTTATAACAGCTGTGATGTATTAATAGTTAGCAGTCTATATTCCAAAACGATGTCTCACTTACACTATAATAAAAAAGTGACACTTGGGGTGATTGATCAAAACTTACGAAAGTTTGTGTTGAAAATAACACCTTGTGCACCAGGGTGTTATTAAAATGTAGTAAATTTATCTTTTCCAACATTTCTTACAGAGCCACATAACTAAGCAGATAGCACTTTCATGGTTAAGATGAGTTCTTTCTTGTCAAACGTGTATTGATAGAGACTAAAATGCATATGTGAAAATCTACATCAAATCAAATAGCTAAACCTCTAAAATACCAAAGTGAGGGCATACAGATCTGCTAAAATGAATTGTTGTTTACACTGTCTTTGGGATGCAGTCTGAGGATTAATTATTTCTCATCTTACTGATACACACTTTTTTGTGGGGGGACCTAAAAAGAATTATCTTTTTGGAGGACAGGCCCCTCGTAACACAGGCTTCTCCCTTGAGGTAAGTGTTCTAGGAACCCATTGGCATCTGTGTACCAGCTAGTGTTGTAAGAAGCTGCATTGGACTTCAGTGAATTTTTTTTTTTTTTTTGAGATTCATTCAACATCTTTGCCCATTTCATGATCGATGATTTATGATCACAAGTGCCCACACCGTGCTGAGTGTTCAGCAGTTTTTGACCCCAAATGGCATGATCTCCCTGCCCTTCCCTCCCTATTCATCCAATCTCACTCCAGGTGACTTTTTTTGTTTCCCCATGAAAAAAAGTCCTCATTTTGCCAACGTGTAAGAGGTGAAACAAAAAACATGGCAGAAGCACTAAAAAACATGAAAATTGACAATTTCAAAGACTGTTCTGATCAGTGGAAAGAGCAATTTGACAGGTGTATTGCATCAAACGGAGAGTACTTTGAAGTGTCTGATGTTTAAACATGTAAGAATAAATAATTTTTTATTAATAAATTCCAGGTTTTGGGAGGTCCTCCTTGTATCACTTGCGTCAATTTAACCTTTCTCCATCAATAACACAAAATAGAAGTTTGTAACAATCTGCTGATGAAATGCAGGTATCCTTCAGTGATCCTTTTGAATATCCCTTCTTTTAAGGAGGGATGAAAACAAAAAAAAAAATCCTAGTTCTCCACCACTTACTTTTTCTAAAGAGGACTTTGTGGAGCAAAGTTGATCTTTAGATACCCGACCCTCAACTGGACTGTAAGGTCTCATCACTATGATCTATCACCAATAGCTCAAATCTACCCCGAATTTGATTTCACAGAACCTTCTTGTTTTTATTCATGGTCAAATATTTTGAGTAGTGTTTTTGTTTTTAAATTTGGTATATGGCAGAGTTTTTACTATTTTTGGTAGAGCATATGGAGAATAACTTATGTGAAATAAAGAATGTTTTACCACATGCCTGGTGTCCAATCTCATGGGAGACAGTGTAGGAGATCTCAGCATTTTTTTCTGTCAGTTGGTCATTTGGTTCCAGCAACAATAATGATTCATCAAATATCAAAAGTCCCCAGTTTTCCATTGCATGCTTGTCAAAATCAGGCAAGGCAATTATATCTAAGTGGATTTAAATGGAGGAAAATATAAAATCATCTCTTCCAAAAATTTTGGAATTTCTAGATATAAGTATCTCAAAATGAAATCATCAAATTACAAAAAATTACAAGTAAGTATAAACTGAGGGGGAGAGAAGGAATTTTAAAGCTAGTACCAAAGATAGAAGCCAGAAAATAGGTTGTTTTAATTATATTAAAATCAAATGCTCTTTTAAAGGACTGGTATTCAAAAATAGACAGAACACTTAAAACTCAACAACAAGAAAACAAACTGACTACAAAATGGGCAAAAGATCTGAGCAGGCATCTCACTAAAGAAGATACATATATGGCAAATAAACATAAAAAGATGCTGTTCAACACTATTCATCTTTAGAGAATTGTAAATTAAAACAATAAGATATCACTACACACCTATTATTAGCAGAATAGCTAAAATCCAAAACACTGGCAACATCAAATATTGGTGGGGATGTGGAGCAAGAGGAATTCTCACTCACTGCTGGTAGAAAGGCAAAATGGAAGAATTACTTTGGAAGATAGATAGCATGTCAGTTTCTTACAAAGCTAAACATAGGCTTACCAATAATCTAACCTTTGTACTCCTTGGTATTCACCTAAATGAGCTAAAGTTTATGTCCACACAAAAACCTGCACATAAATGTTTATAGTGGCTTTATTCATAGTTGCTAAAAATTGGAAGCAACCAAAATGCCCTTCAATAAGCAAGTGGAAAAACAAACTTTGGTACATCCATACAATAGAGTATTATTCAGTGACAAAAAGACATGGATGAACCTTAAACGCACATTGCTATGTGCAAGAAGCCAGTCTGAAAAAGCTACTTACTGTGTGACTTCAACCATATAACATTCTGGAACAAGCAAAAGATAAAGATAATTTTAAAAATTGGTGGTTATCAGGGATTCAGAGGATGTGGGAAAGATAAACAGGTGGAGCACAGGAAATTGTTATGGTAATGAAACTAGCCCATATTATATTGTAATAGTGAATACATGTCATTAAACGTTTATTAAAATTCATAGAACCATACAACACAAAGGGTGAACCCTAAGATAAACTATAGACATTAGTTAATAATCAATTATCAATATTGTAACAAATGTATGTAACAAATGTCCCACACTAATGCAAGATATTAACGATAGGAGAAAGGGAGGAGAAAGAAGAAAAGGGACTATAGGGGAACTTTGCACTTTCTACACAAAAAATTTCCTGTAAATCTAAAACTGCTCTAAAATAGTTTTTTTGTTTGTTCTTTTTCTTGTTTTTTAATAAAGTCTATTTAAATACTTTAGTTCACCAAATTACACTATAAGCAAATATAAAAGGCAAACTACAAGCCAGGGAAAGTACTTGACATATATGCCACAACAATTAGGCAATTTTAATATTTAAAAAACTCTGAAAAAAATGAACAATTCACCAAAGAAATCATTCAAACAGCCAAAAATCTTATTTAAAATGTTCAACTTCATTAAATTATCAAAAACCAAAAATTTAAATGATATAATTAAATCTTGAAAATACCTAAGAAAGTTAATAATTAGTAATGATATAGGTATAGGAAAACTGGCACATAGCCAGTGAGAGTGTCTTCTGGTAAAATAATTTTAGAGCAATCTGGCAAAATGCTTTATAATCTTTAAAAATGTTCATGCACTTTGACAAAACATTCTACTTTTAGAATTTATACTAAGATAAAGAGTATAGATATTTGTCTTTAATGTTTTTAAAAGTAGTCCAGAAACAGTAGAATCAATCTACATGTTCAACAACAGAGGATTATATAAATTATTTTTTCAAACTGATATGCAGGCATTCTGTGTCATAAAAATGCCAATACAAAAGGATATTTAGTTATTGGATCATATTGCTGTGTACTATTAACTTTAAGGGAAAAAAAAGTCATTCAAATGACAATGTCAAATCTATGCTGCCATTTTTGTTAAAAATAAAAAAGTAAATACAGAGGAAGACAGATATTGAAACTGACAGACTTTGGGAAAATATAAAATCAAAAGTGATTTTTCTTTTCTTGTGGTTTTCTCTGTTTTCCAACTTTTCTACAATGTGATCATTTATTACTTTTATAACTAGAAGAACAATAAAGTTTTTATTTTCTTTTTCTAATGGAAAAA
Source organism: Carlito syrichta (assembly GCF_000164805.1). Lineage (NCBI taxonomy): Eukaryota > Metazoa > Chordata > Mammalia > Primates > Tarsiidae > Carlito > Carlito syrichta. The sequence continues at coordinate 149,961 of NW_007073963.1, forward strand.
ATATCATCCTTATAATCCATGTTACCTTTGCCTAATGAATGCACTATGCTATACTGTGTTAAATATTTAAGTTGACTTTGCACATTGCTGAAGCTGACAGTGTGTGGTAAAGTATATCCCCGTCATTACATAGCCTCCACCAGTTAGCACTCTATCACCTTTAGACATAATTAGTTGCCTTAATCAAGGTTGCCCATCCTTCTAACCTTCCTTTTTCCCCACCTACACCCACCTCACCCACCAGCCCAAACTCTTTTCTCACAAAAGACTGCTCAGCTTCACTCAAGCGAATCCCTTCAGTTCTTTACAATCTCTGACTCTTCTGCGCAAGCAGTTTGCAGACCCAGAAATACTTGTGGCCCAATCTTACCAGCTGTAAGAAGTGATTTCTTACCAACCCTTGTGACTGTTTATAATACTTTTTTTTTTTTTAACCTCAGATACATGGAATTAAATTAAGCAAAATCCTTGTTTCTTGATAAAATATCATCATCAGTTCACAAGTCTATTTTAAAATGATAATACAAACACCCATAAATTTACCACTTAACCCTTCAGAATAGGGACTGGCAAACTTTTTTCTGTAAAAGACCAGATAGTAAATATTTGCGACTTTGCAGCCTATATATTTTCTGTTGCATACTCAACTCTAGCACCGCAGCTCAAAGGCAGTCACAGACATGTGTAAGCAAATCAGCCTGCTGTGTTCCAATAAAACTTTAATTATGGATGCTGAAATTTAAATTTCACATAATGTTCAGGTGTCACAAAGTCTTATTCTTTTGATTTTTTTCGATTATTTAAAAATGGAATAAACATCCTTAGCTCATGGGTCACACAAAAATAGGTGGAGGACCAAATTTGAGAGTTTATCACCATCTAATTTAGAATGATATCAATCAAACCATAGTATTGTTCCCAAATCAGCAGCCTAAACACCACCTGGGAACACATACATATAAATATATTATTTGGTTTTTATGTAAACTTTAGAAAAAATGTTTCACTTTCATTAATATATTGTTTTACATTGTGTGAATATAACACAATTTATTTATCCATTCTCCTGTCAATGATCCTTTTGGTTATTTTCAGTTTGGGGCTATCATAAAAAGTGTAGCTCTCAGCATTCTTGTATATATCCTCTAGTACATATGTGCTCAAATTTCTCCTGAGGATATACATAGGAATGGTATCACAGATTTTAATGTATTCAAACGGTCACCATTACGAGATAGCAAATATGCATCAAAGTGGCTGTAACAACTGATAGCCCTATCAACAATATCACATTCTCTTCAACACTTAGCATTTGTTTGAATGCTTACTTTCTGACGACTCAGTGAGACAACAGTGCCTGACTAGGACCTTGGATATTCATTTCTCAGATTGCTGACACAATTAAGTATCTCTTCATAAGTTTATCAACCACATGTGTTCCTTTTTTTGTAAAACTTCTATTCATATATTTTTTACTTTTTTTCTATTGGGTTGTATTTTTCTTATTTATTTGTAGATGTTCTGTATATATTTTTGCCACTGTAATTGCCACTACTTCATCCTCTCTCTTTTAAGACTTTTCCTTAGTATTTTTTCTCTTGCTCATGGAATTTGTTGCTTACATTTTTGACACATACATCCAATCTCCTCAACTCAGCTACATGAACTCTGAACAGTCTTGGCAACCTACTTTTTCTACATTCACACAGCATCTAGAAAATAGGCACCTCATATTTACTCAGTACATTTTCATTCATTATGGTCACTATTTCTCAGCTTTAGGATTTGTCTTGTACTTGAATTTAACTGCTTCAAAAAAACATACTATGCTGGAATATGTAATACATAGATAGATAGATAGTCCAGGATTATTACAAGTTAAGAGCATAACCAAAGCATAAAAGGAAAGCGGCCATCTAAAAAATTTGCAAATCTTAAATGCCCTATTTATTCTTTTTTTTTTTTTTTGAGTTGGAGTCTCACTCTGTCGCCCAGACTGGAGTGCAGTGGCATGCTCCCAGCCACCGCAGCCTCAACCTGCTGGGCTCCGGTGATCCTTCCGCCTCAGCCTTCCAAGTAACTGGAACTACAGGCGCGCGCTCCCACGCCTGGCTAATTTTTGATTTATTGTAGAGATGAGGTCTCACCAAGTTGCCCAGGTGAGTCTCAAACCGTGGGCTCAGGCAATCCACTCACCTCAGCCTTCCAAATTACTGGGATTACAGGCTGAGCCACCGAGCCTGGCTCACATTTATTCCTAAAAGTATCATCCCAGTATTTCTTTCAAACTTGTAATAACCTGAACTCCTAACTCTACCAGTCCCTACAATACTTTAATATTTTAGTACAATTTTGACTTGAGAATGAATTAAAGTAACACACATACACACAATACTGTTCTGTATAATAGGTATACAGATATAGTTTATATGACCTTAGATTCTAAGGCTTAGAATTCATTGAAAATGCTACAAGAAGATAAGCTAAAAGAACAACATGGGAGAACTAAACCAAATGGTTTTTCATCTGACTCACTGAGGGTGAGAGGATGGCATAGGTGGGAATGACTGGTGAGAAATACGCTTGTTCAGGATCCAGTCCTACACTCACAGAAACATGCCTCACTCACTTTACCCTACCTGAGTTGTGGTTCCAAACTTGATTTACAATAAAGAGTTGACAATTTGGGGTGTGGAGGTGTTTGTTGTATTATGTTTTGTTTTATTAGTGACTCAACTAGTAGTTAAAATAATTAAGAAATGTCAGTCTCCTAAAGATCTACAAACAGAGGAACTCCTTATTTTAATTACCTATCAATCAATACTAAATTTTGACTGAGCCACCTATGGGAGCTCACAGCGTAATACTGGATGAGATGCTATGAAGGATATAAAGAAAGTGTGTCAAATATATCCCTGACATCTGGGAGTTAATACTGTAATAAGAATTTAAGTAGAATTACTGAACTAATTGTATGTATTTATTTCTCCCACATCCCAAAAAACGTTTACTGATAGAGACCACCCAGATCCTGACCCCAAGATCTAATGAGGGGACAATTAGGATACATCAGGTCAGGGCTCAGATGGAAGATTGAGCAGGATGCTGTGGAAACATGAAAAAAGAAGTCAAAGAAAGTTTCCTGGAAAAGAGGGCACTGAGTTGTGAAATATAAGAATTGAAGTAACCAGTTGGACAGAAGTCATTCCAGGATGTGCAAACTGCATGTGTCAGAGCCTGGAGGAGAGGGAAGGAAGTGTAGGAGGGGACAGAGATGGTGTTAGAGCATCCCTCCTACTCTGAGGGCCTGCCAAAAGCCCCAAGAGGTTGGTAAGAGATGCATCATTAAAAAGACATGGGTGGAGGGGTTGGATTTTGCTCTCAGGGCAATGGGAAGCAATGGAGAAGTTTTTAGGGAAGACTAACATGATCAGATTTTGCTCTGGAAAGATCCTTCTGGCTTCATATGGACGGTGGGTTGGAGGGGGTGAGAGGGAAGGAGGTAAACTCATGTGAGGGCAGTTGTAATAGTGATGTTGGTGATGTAAACCAGGGAGAACTGAGCTGACAGGAAGAAGTGAGGGGATGAGATGCTAAGGTGACTGACTGGGTGCAGGGTGTGCTTTGAAGGAACAAGGTATCAGGGATAACTCTGGACTTCTCCTCACATAAATAAATATAAATGCAGCTTTTCTTGCCCAGATAAGGATTATCTTGGGAGCCTCCAGCCCCAGAAGCCCAAGCTCCTGCTGCCTCCAACCCCTAAATGACAGGTGTCACCACCAGGATTGCTGAACAGGCCAAGGCTGGCTCCTATCCCTTCATTCCCCATTCCTCCTTAGCCAGATTCCTCAAGCCCTACAGCCTCGGACTCTCTGGTGTTCAGGAGGCTCCAGTTCCCAAATATTCACCCCCACCTTCTTCCACCATTGGTCAGTATCAGCCGAACATACTTTTTCCAAGACGTCAACTAACATGTCAGAGGAACAAAATACAATTCTGTGATTCTCTCAATTTAGAGAGAAAAAAAAACACTGAACAACTTTCTGAGTTGAGTGGCTCATGCAATTTTAAAGACATACCATACAGATCTGTGAGAGGTTAAATATTTACATATTTCACACATGATTCTGATTTTATACATTAGAAGTTCACAGATGGGACTACTAAGTTCTAATTCAATGACTCACAGTTAAATATATTTTTTTTAAAAAAAACTTACCAAAGGCAGCTGGAGTAACTCACGCAAACCTACTAGCTAAAAATATCCAGAACACAGCATTGCACACTTGCATTATGAGAGAAAAGATCAGAATACAAGAAAGAAACCAGGATCTGGAGGAGGTGAGGCTGCCACTGAGTAATCAGGAGTCACCCCAAAACGGAGAGCTGTTCAACACTTGCTGAGCCCTCGACACCACCTAGAGAAAGAGCAGACAGGCCTCTCGCTGCATGTTTCAGGAGGCAGAAGACATGATGGGAGGCCAGAAGGCTAACTCCAAAAGAGCAGCTAAATGGTGACACTGAGTCCTTAAGAGCTCATCTGTGTACCCTGTGACCTGAACCTAGGACCCACATAACAGGAAACCAGTTGCATGGGAAGGAGAGGTGCCTCACCTGTTTTTGGAAGAGGGTAACTGATATTAAATAAATCTTCTAGAAAAGAGAAGATGGGACCTGTGATGTTCAAAGCAAAGTCTGCATGTCCTTTTGCTATGGCATCTTTCCGGGCCCAGATGTGTATCTAAATCAAAACAGTTAAGCAGTAATTAGGAAAAGCCAACGTGATTTTAGGAAGTAGTAGCCCACTTGCTCCAATTCCCTGCCACTCTAGAGCTAAAGTCTTACCTTTTCAGAAGAAGCTATACGATAAAGTGTTTAAACACATACGTGTGCTGAGAAAAACCCTGTTCTCTAAGTTATGAACAGCAATTCCCTTGGAAAGTGTAGTACTCCAGTCTTTCACGATAATTATGAATAACTTGGGAATCATAAAACAATTCTTGAAATAGGTCACACAACCATCTGCCCCCACTGTAAATGTAGAGTCTATGTACATTTTATGCATCTCAAACTCTTTCTTCCTTTTCCCAGACATATTTCTAAGATCCAAAAGAGAACTGTACTGTTACTGGAGGCAATATATTACAGCACATATTAAGCAAATTTAAATTATGCAAATTTAAAATGGTTTGGTAGTTAAAGCATTAATAATCCATCTTATTTTCAAAATTTGAAGCGCATTAATTCCCCAAATTTTAAAAATTTCATCAAATATCTTATTATTTTAAAGCTGTTAAAGCAAGTGAATTATATTTTCTAGTTATTCTATTGCCAAATAACACTTCTACTTTAGGAAGAAAAAGGAAATCCCTGCACTGTCTTGGCACTTTTTTGTAACCTTACTGTTGTTTGGTCACTAGGAATTTATTTGTGGGATTTTGGTAACTAATATGCTGCTGTTTTATTATTATTGTAATATGAAAACATTTTATACTCTACAACAATATGATCTAAGCATTTTTTAATAAAATTGCCAGCATTAATGCTAAAGTACATGCATAAAACTCCCAAACCTTGGAACAAAAGTTACTGGTGAAAGAACTGAAACATTTGCCCTGATGTGAGTGAGTTCATTTAAGAAAGAGCTACCTGTGAAACACTGGAGAAAATGCTGAGAAGACAAACAGCAGGACAACAATATTTCACACTTGTAGATTTGCACACTGCAAGAACATATTCACCTTACTTTGCTTTTATTTCTGTGGAAGAATTTGTCTTTAATTATGTGAATTCTGAATTACGTGAGGGTTCAGGAATGCTCCCTTTTCACAAAATGTAACCACCTGGTTCAGTGGCTCCTGCCTGGCTCCCTTCACTGTTTTCAGCTTCCTTCTGCTGCAGAAGCCTCAGCATGCTGGGAAAGAGAAACTAGACTCAGCCCTGCCCTTATGCTAAACCCCTCCTCCCTCATTCTGGTTCTGAAGTGACAGGTCACACTACTGAATGAAAATTATCTCTCTCCTCACAGCCAAGGTAATGTGTGTATTTTAGCTATAGCCTTTGGAAAATCATAGCAATAAAAATTAATATTCCTTTTATGTTGACAGAAGTCCTCCCACAAATCACCACTCTAAACGCCAAAAGTGAAGGAACTGATGGGGATTTCAGATTGAATGGAAAGGTGGGTAGCCCCTGGCAGGATAGAGAGGAATACAGGTCAGCGAGGACCATTTTGGAGATACAGCTGTAAAGTTCCTTCAAAATTACACCTGGTCCACCAGTGTGTTCTGGTGGCCCTGCCTAAGCACAGCAGATCTTGATGCCTAAGGGAGGAATATCTTTGCAAATGCCCATGTGCTCTAAATTCTTTGTATGTTATTCTATGTTATTTCCATCCCTACTCACATGTTTTCTACGTTTATTCTCATGCCACACATTAACCACATTTTCGATTTCACTAAATCTTTATCTCTTACTAAATGAGTAGTTTTTGAATTGGCTGGACACTGTTCCAAGTATGCACTTTGGTTCTTCTATGGAGTATATGGTGGACTCTTTCCCTTTGTAGAGCTGAGCCATAGCCAATTGCAACATTCCACTGATAGGCTTATCCCAAACCCCTGTTTGCTAGCTGAGAATGTTACTTTCATAGGCACGTTCCATTTCCTGTTTGCTTCCATGGCAGCTGGCGTTCTTTTCAGGGTGTTCGTTCACAATTAAACAAATTTTGTCCCTCTGCAAGAATCATTGACCATCCAGCAGCACTGATTTCAACAAGCCGCTTAAAAAAATGGATGCTGAGGGACCAACATGGGTCTCTCATTAACTCTGAGAACCAGAGGGTCCAGTCCTTCTTGCCAGGCTCGAAGCATCTGCTCCCAAATCATGCCTGAGCAGAGTTAACAATACATGTCATGAACATATGACTTGGCCAGTGTTATATCTATGAATGTCAAGGATCTTCTAGTTACTATCCCAAGAGAGAAATGAGGCTGAAACCAACAGCTCAGGAAGATAGCAAGCTGCTGTTTGCATCCAACACAGTATTTCCAAATCTCAGGTTAGAAGCGGTGTAGAAAAAGTAGTTTTGAGAATTGCTCAACTAACACAGTATTATTAATTCATCATTACGTTAGGAGTGTTATAGGAGGAGTAGCTTTGATTGATTCTCCCCCGAGGATGGACTTGGCTCAACCATAGCTGTCTTACTTCCACAAACCAATGGTGCAAACCAGGAAGATCTAGGGCCCAGGAGAGTGTCTCAGCCAGCTATAGGGCCTGATTTTTCTCAGCTCAGTTGATGTGACTAGAAAGAACTGGGCCCAAGGCACTGACCCTATTTACCTCCATACTCTATGATAGGGAGTGAACCTGTGTATAAAGCACCACCACAGTAACCTCATATTCTCCTAAAGGGCTAATATATAACACAGGTATAACTGGGTGAAAACTAGGTATTTCAGGACAGAATGCCCATTTTATACAACTCTGGGGCAGTGTTGCATACCCCAGAGCTGAAGAATGTGGCAGCCAAGCTTCTAAAGTGGGATGACATTGGTATACATGCAACCATGAAATGATTCTTGAACCATTTCAGCCACAGCAGTTACTTCTGGCTGGTGTCTGTCCTGATTGGTTGGTGCCTGGACCATACTGGTTGCTGCACATTTTGACTCTAATGTAGCTCCAAGACTACATTAACACTGTAGGCTAAGTAAACCAAAGGTACTAAAACTGAGCATCAAGGGGCCAGTGCAGCAGCCCTCCCCATTCTCTCCTGTGTTCTGCAAAAGCAGAATATAGGACAGGAAGAGGAGTATCAGACTTGTTTTGAGGTGTGTGTTTAACATGCAATCTTTACATGGAAACCCCTCCATAGAGCTGCAGGAGGTAATGTTTTGTCCCATTGTGCAAAGCCACACTAAAAGTTTTAACAGGGCTTGAGAGAGAGAGAAAGAACCAGGAAGTGACAATGGGGTATACAGGCCTAATCCCTGGATGCAGAAAGCATGGATGAACAATCTGCAGCTATACATCCTCCCTGACCTAAAGAATCTTCCTCACTCACCTCCTTGCCTCTTTCTGTTTTGTTGATGTGGTCAAAGTCACATATAGCAAATGCAGCTAGGTATGTCGGCATGTGGGGCGTGGTGGAAAAGGTAGTAACTGTCCATTTGCTTCCATTCACATCTTCTTTTTCATACTGACCTGAAGAAATTTGTTTTAGTCCAAATCACTGTAACCCTAAGCAATAACATCTACCTTGGAATTAATTTGTCAGCTGTCACCCAGTTACTCCCTTCCAACTACTCCCTATAGTCTAGCAGTTCAGATTTTTCTACTTGTCCCATAACTATCGAAAACTACATCAGGAAGATCTAAGAACAGCACCTTGGGCCTGAATCAACATCTTGAGGAATATGGGCTTGATTGAGGGCAAAATGCATGAGCACTGCAAATTTAGCCCCTGACTCACTTCTACTGTTTCCTGGTCCAGCCCATTTTTCATGACACTTAATCTAGAGCTGCCCAGGATGCTGGTGGGACAACAGGGTGCTATTCCAGCATTTTCAGGTTTCAGCTAGGTCTTAGTAGAAGCAAGCAGTTTGGGGTTTTTAAATCTGAAATCACTAACTCAAATGCCTAAGAGGGCCAGGCACTTGATGTGAAATGGGCAGGTGTACACTCAATACGGAATGGTGGAGACCATGGCAGGTTGGGGGGCCCAGGTCTCGTCTGCAGGAGGCAACCTCTTTTCAACTGTAACTGATCACTGTCATGTAAGAGTTGTTGTAAAATCTTTTAAGTTTTTAAATTTAAATTTTTATGTATTGTCTCTGGAATTTTCAAAGTTGGACACTAATTTAATCAAAAGAAAAAGTCACGTGAGCCAAATAAAACACATCTGTGCTCCAGATTCAGACCAAATCCACTAACTTGTAATCACTAATGATTAATAGTTGAAGCCCAAACTAATGAGCAGGCTGGTTGCCAATGAATAAGAACAGTAAAATGTTCCCAGCTTCTAATACAAAAAGAATTAGGACTTACCGTCTTCAAGATGTGGGTGCCGCTGACATGTGCCCCCTGGTGACAGCTCTACCTAGTTATAGTGGACTGTAACTATAATACACCACTAACACACTGCCTAGAAAAGCTATTGATATAAGAGCTATGACAAAGTTAATATAGATATACATAATGACTGGAAGCACTACTTACCTAGCTTTGGCATATTGGAAAGGGCCACATAACTTGGATGATGAATAATTGTAATATTAAAAGTTGCCTTCAGGGCTGGCTCATCAAAACAAGGGAAAACATACCTGGCAAATGTTGGTTCCAGCTGAGATGCTATCAGGGCCCTGAAATACATTTATGGGAAAAATTCATCTATTTTTATCTTAAACCAATGAAATTTTTAAAACTATGGAGAGATGATGGCTTCTAAGTAAACCTGTGGCTTCCCCACATCTTCCCTACCACCTTCTGTAACACACACACACACAAAATCCAACTTTAACTGCACCTTAGAATTCCTGTAAGACCTAAAATACAAGAGAACTCTACTTTTCAACCACAAAATAATATTTGCTTTATTACATCATAAACCCTTTTACAAACAAAATAGAAACAAATATAGCAAATAGGCAACACCAGTCTTTTGAGAACCAGTTCTTTTTAAAGCTAGGATTACTTCTTTGAGAATGGTCTACTGCTTTCACATCCTTCACCAAAGTACAAGCCAGTCGAAGAACATCTACCCTCTTTTCTTTTTTCTCTCTTCTTATTGAAAACTTACAAAACGCTTTATTTTGGACTTCCTTGGGGGTAAACGATATGGGTAAATGTCAGCTGAACAAAATAAATTCAATTCTATATATGGGTAAATTTATCAAATCTCTACTTCTTCTTCCTCCAACTCCTTGGAAAAATACAAAGAGTGACATTATCCCACAGTGCACTGGTGATTTAGAGGAAAAGCTTAGGGACAAGAATACCCTGAACAAACTAGATGTCAAGATCACCCTCTGCAATCACTGCTTGAGTCTGATGAGAGCATAGGTTCCAGCAAACAACTTTCTTAAACGCAGTCTCATTATCCCATTTGCCAAGACTTGTTAACCTGGAAAGTTGTCTTTAGATGACAGTTGTGGATGCTGAATTCCTTTTTCAACTAAGGTCCTGAAACTTAAAGTCTTTTGTATTTTTGTCCTTGCTTCAGGCCCAGTTCTTGGTTTAAAAAAAAAAAGGTGAATTCGACAAAGATATCTCAAGAGAGTGTGTCCCATCCATTTCTCACCTCTGTGATTCCCTCTTTCACCATGATAAGGCCTCTGCTCACATAAAAATTCACACAGTTTTAGGAAGGGCACACAGGACAGTGAACACATTAAAAAACAGTCAGCTAATTTGAGCTGTCATGACCTCACTGTGACAAAACTACAATTTTCAACGAGCCTGTTTTCTTTTGCCCACTTTATTATCCTCTTGCTTATACAGACTAGAAGGAGGCCTGTGGGCTTTGACACCAGCCACTTTGGCTGCAAGACCCTGTTCCATCTACTATCAACTGAGCAAATCCTGAACAAGTCACATAATATTGCAGAGACTCAGTTTCCCCACCTAGAAAATCATGACTCTATCTGTCCTGTATTGCTGTATGAGTTTGTATATTATTGGTAACTAAATTTATCAATAAATCACCCTTGAAATTCTATATTTCTTCTAATATCACAAATCATTCTTGATATAGGTGAACTATAGAAGAAATCAAAGAGGAATAAGCTAAAGGATGAAGTGGAGGGTTGGAAAGCACTAATTACAGATAGGTTAAACAAGGCCCCAGGTGTTACCGCTGACCACAAGCTAATGAGGAATCGTGTTTCGCTCCCCAATAAATTTTAAACCACTAGAAATTAGATGCTATGTATTTTTTCTTCTGTATCATTTATAATACTGGCAAAAATCTGACTTCATAGCAATTGAATAAGTACTTGCCCAGCCTTAGAAATATTATAAAATAAAGGCAGTTTGATATTAGTATATACCAAAGAATATAAATTATTTTTGCAGTTTGTTATCCTGGCATTTGCTTGTCTTGTAGTTCTGGTTGCTGTCTTTAGGAGGATGGGACAAAGTAGAGAAGATTCAAGCAGTTTATAACATAGTGGAAAGAATACTAGACAAGAAATTCAGCCGCCTGAATTCCTGCTCGGAATCTGCAGTGTAAACATAGTCCTGAAACTTTGAGAAAGTTACTTAACATACCAATCAAACTTTCTATAAAATGCAGGGGTGGGAATAGATCTCTAAGGCCAGTTAGAGCTCTAAAACTGTGATTCCACATGGGATAAATATATCCAACAGGTTGGAAAAGAGTCTGTGAGGCAACCACTACTAAGTTATCTAAAGTTGCCAGACACAGTCCCCTTGGGGTTTCATGTATGACCTTCAGGAGATCTTTGAGCCCTCTGAAATTGCAAGACATTTTCTATAAGTGGTAGTATTATCAGTATGAACAAGTATAGTACAGAGTGGAAAAGCACATCCAATTATATAATGCATGCCTATATATTTGGAAAGTCAACAAATGCTTTTTGTCTTTGTAACAGAAATTATAGAAAGTAATACTTTATAATATGTTTATAGCTGCCATGACTTCACAAAGCATATGAATCTCAAGAAGCTGCAAGGTGGGGAGTAAGGACAAAATTAGACTCCCAAAGGAAGTGAAAAACTTTTATGCTACAGGTTCAAAAAGACTAAAAGACCTCACCTTAGGGAATCATCACTTTAGCAAATCAAACACTGAACAAGTGCCTTCCAATTTCATGATTCGGATTTCCAAAGAAGCAAAGTAAAAGAAACTCTTTTGTATTTTATTCAACTATTTCCCTCCCTGGTTTCATATAAACAAAAAGTAAGGGGAATATCCTTACAACACACAGCCTTTTGGCTCTCAAAAAGTTAAGGCCAACCAGCAACACATAATGATCTGGTTATGACAAATCTGGGGAACTCTCTTTCTCTTCTCTGTCTGCTTTAGACTGAAGCAACCCTCTAAAGATATTCTGAACTCAGAAAATAGAATCATCTACCACCCTTTCATCCCTTCAGATCTCAATGAAACATGCTATTATGGTGCCCATTTAGTCTGTGTTTAGAATGGCCAGCTGGTGAGGGAGTTAATTCGGGATACTCTGTCTCCTCATGGCTTGGTATAACCCAGTCACTTTCCTACCCTCTTGTCTAGAAAGAGAACCATGATCTCACCCCTTTCTTGTGCTGGAAGAGATCTTTGTGGTCAAGAACCACATAACACCATTGGGATAGCAATCTATTACCATATAAAAATATCTACTATGTCCACTCAATAAGCTAGTTCATTCCAAATTATTTTATGAACTTCATATGCCCATAGTCCTTATTAACAAATGCTGAATAACATAGCTGGTCAAGAATTAAATAAAACTCTTAGGAGAACTGTCCTTACCCTCAAATTTTTTTTACACAATAACATACTCTGGAATCAAAATGTTTAGTAGAGCCAGATGTTACACCACTTGGGGTGTAGTTCAAGGATTGGTTCAAGAATTTGTTTATTACTGAAGTTTCCACCAGGCAACAAAACATAATAGATGTAAAATATCAAAGAAAAGTGCCAAGCCATGTTATAAAGATTTTCAAAGTAAATGACCTCTTGGGCTTCTCAGCTAGGTAATGGATACAGAAGAAGAGTCAGAGAATGGAAATAAATTTTTAAAAAATCAGAGAAGAGATCTCTTGATGGAGGGGAGGGATGTGCAATTTTCGCCAAGCCTTCCAAGCTCTGAGAGTTGGAAGGAGGTGCAAACTTTTAGCTATGGGTCAAGAGAAGATTCCTCAAAAAGCCCAAGTGTTTCCTGAGGCTGAGAGGTTTAGAAGCCCAACTCACTCTTGAGAAAGCTGATATTAACAGTGTGGTCTAACTACTACCAAGTAGGAATCTATAAGGCAAGAGAATGGCTGACTGCTTTGGAGTGCTGCTGCATTTGGGACCCACACCAGGCCCAGACAGGATGTATGAGGATTTCTTGGAAGAGCATTGGGCTTTAGGACACTGAGGAACCAACTGTGCTGCCCATCAAAAGAGGACTGGATTTTAAAAATGAGGTACATATACATGGAATATTATCAGCTATAAAGAAGGACAAAATTATGAACTTTGCAGCAACTTGGATGGACTTGGAGTCTATAATACAGAGTTATCTCTCACAGAAATAAAGAACTGAGTACCACATGTTCTCACTCATTAATGGATCTTGAACAATTATCATAATACTATAAGAAAGGGATTGGCAGTAGTTGGAAACTGCCGTGCTGGGGGGGGGGGCACCTCATTAACAAGGGTACCTGCATAATGAACATTTGTATGCCTAATCCTGAATTGTACCCCACATCTTTAACATAAAAAATTAAATTTAAAAAGACACCAAGTGAGTCAGGATGGGGACTATCTTGGGTGCATCAAATAGAACCACCTGGAAGAGACTGGAGGGGCTTAGAGAGGAACTATTCAATGTCCAGGGGCTGCAGAAGTCACAGTGACCATAAAAACAGAAAAACAGGAGAAGATGCTGGGTAAAAGAAATTGTAGGAGAAAGTAGGAAAACTCTGGAATCCAGGAAAATGATATCTCAAGTGGAAAAGGCATCTGCAGAACCAGAGTGAGACCAAATGGCAAAGTACTAGTTCAAATAAGAATTGTCTTATGTGTCACCTCTCCCTATCACCGTCAGTCCCATTGAACTCTTGTGAGGTCAAAACAGCAGCTATCAAGATGGGCAGGGAGGACTAGAAACATGACACAAAGAAATGGAGAAGGACTATTCCTCTCCCACCTCCCACCTTACTGGAGGCTTCCATTCCAAAGGTAGCCCAAGAGTGGGGAAGAAAGGATGGAAGCAGGAGAGAGAGAGATTTAACAGTAAATCAAGCTGAAAGGTTTGAGAATTATAGTTTTCTACTTTTTTTATCTGACAGTATGCATGACTTAGTTATAGTAGATCATCTGTCACCTAAGAAGAAGCAGAAATCTATGGGCTGGAGAACAGAAAAGTTACCCCACAGGCATCAACCAAATTTCCCACTGTTAAAGGACAATGGAAAAAAATAAAACTGCATTTTTCCAGAATTATGAGTTGTGCCTTTTCGATATGCTAGCTATATTTGTTTTCAAAAGATACAGACTCTGAATCTTTGGTGAGGAAAACTATCCACCAGAGAGAATTGCTTAGCCACATACAATGTGTGGGTTGTCACCTCTATAGAATAATGAAATGACTTTTTTTTCTCTCTGACACCAACAACATGGTGTGTCTGGCACTTGAGTTCCCTGACCTTGTTTTGAGACTTCTTTCCCAATATTGCTTAAATTTCTCTCTTGTGTGTCATAACCTGCGCTTCATGCCAGATTTCGTAGCAAAAACAGCAACTGCAAGGAAGCCTCTTTCAATTCCCTGTTCACTCTGTTTACACCTGCACAGATTGATTGATTTTGGTCATGCTGCTTTCACCTTTATTTGGCCCCAAGAAAAGCCTTATTTTTTCCAACTACTTCACACTTTCATTTTTTATCTTGATTTTTCTGTTTTCATTTCTCCATATTTCTTCTAATTTCTTCTTTTTTTGATCAAGAGAATTCCAGGATAAAAACTGCAAGAAGTATTTAGGGAATCTTTAAACAAAATTAAGATTATATATTTTCCCTTATTGAATTTCAGAAGTAGAGAGACCTTGAAGAGTCCCACCATCTTAATTTACAGATGTGAAAACAGACTCCCTAGGGACTTATGCAACTGGTCAGAATCAGGGTTCCAGCTCCCAAACCTGGAGTGCTATCCAATGCACTGCCTGCCTTGAAATACATAATGTAATAAATGCTAAAAAAAAAAAAAAAAGCTAAGATGTCATGAAGATGAACTTTGTAATTAATAATATTCCCAAATCTAGAGATGATGAAACTTCTATGTGCCACCCTGAGGGATTAACACTTAAAAAACAGTTAACAAACTGACAAAATATATGAAACAACTATTTTCAAGCATTAGATAACCACAAGCACAGGACTGTTCTCTCCCAAGAGATGAGAAACAAACAAGGCAAATGCTCCAATCACCCTGTCTTTCTGCCTGGATGAAATTTCTAAACTGCAGCACAGGAAAGGGGAACTGAAGCAGAATCCGATGGTCTCATTGAGTTGAGGAGACAGACGCTGCCATTCAGGGACACCTAGACAGCTAGGATTTGCAGAGTAGTGTATAAGTAGATTATAAGAAACGAGGTAACTATGTAGAGAAAGACCTCCAGAAATCCACATAGGATTTCCCTTGAGTCTTTGGTCAAATACTATATCAATCTGCACTTCATGAGGTCAGGCAAAGAAAAATTGTTGGAGGAAGAACAAGTACCAGAGAAGGGTAAACTGTACAATTCTCAGAGCTCACATAGTGCTAGAAGTTGTTTGCATTCCCTCAAGCCAGAATATTGAACAGAAGTGCAATGCCTGAGTAGTGAGCTAAAGTAGCCACAGAGCAAAAGCTACTTTGGAGCAACTCAAAGGCCTTAAAAACAAGGCTTAAGAGGGCCAAACAAGGATCAGGAAGTTCACCAAGTAACTTGTTACTATCCAAAAAAGGCCAACATTCTTTAAGTAAAGCAATATAACAAAATCTAGCACTTAATAGCATACAAATTTAAATGTCAGGCACTCAATAAAAGCTAAGAAAATGCCCAAATATTACTACATAGCCTATGAGCCAAATATGGAATCAAAACGGAAATTAGAAAGTATTTTGAACTGAGTGAAAATTTTAAAAATACAATATTAGTACTATTTGTGGCATGCCACTAAAGCACTAGTTGGTGAGAAATTTATAACATTAAATGCCGATATTAGAAAAGAAGAATTTTAATTTAATGACTTTGTGTCAACCTTAAGAGTATAGAAAAAGTAAATGAAATGAACTAATAAAGATCAAAATATAAATCAATGAAATAAAAAACAATAGGGAAAATCAGTGAAGCCAAAAACTGGTTCTACAAGAAGATTAATAAAATAGATAAACATCTAGGCAGACTGATCAAACTTATTAAATATTGGAAGCAAAAGAAACCTGCAAGAGTCCCACCTTCTCAATTTACATATCTAGAATCTGAAGCAACTAGTTAGACAACTAGTAAGTGGTAGGGTGGGACTAGAACAGGGCTCCAGCTCCCAAAGAGAGGACACAAATTATCAATACCAGAAATGAAATAAAGTTATGTCACTACAGAGTCTACAGATATTAAAAGAATAATAAGGAGATATTTTTAATTTTATACTTATAAATTTGAAAACTTCAATTAAATGGACAAATTCCTTGAAAGACAAACTATCAAAACTCATTCCTGAAGAAATAGATAATCCAAATAACCCTATATCTATTATATTAATTTAACTTATAGTTAAAAACTACCCCTCAAAGAATTTCCAGGACCAGGTGACTTGATCACTGAAATTCAACCAGGCATTTAAGAAATAAAAAGTAACAATTTTATGCAAATTATTTCTGAAAATTGGAGAAGAGACAAGTAAAGAAGAGAGAAACATGAATTTATTGTTTGAAACCAGTGTTACTCTGACACCAAAATCAGACAAAGAAATTGCAAGAAAACAACTACTACTACAAGTCATTATCTTTCATGAATATAAAGCAAAAAAGTCTAAACAAAATTTTAGTAAATCAAATCTAACAATATACTGGGGTGCCAAAAAAACGTATACACATTTTAAGTATGATGTTCACTCAGAGAATGGTGTTAATCAAATGAATGCTAGAGTCACCATGCAACAGGCAGGCTGGTCAAAGAAAATGGCAGAATCTTGGTTGAGCGAACATCATGCCACTGCAATTCAATTAAACTTTGAAAAGCAATACATAGATAACATCTCATAAAATGTGTTTATATTTCTTGGTACCCCTGATATAAAAAGGTGAATACATCAAGACCAGTTGGAATTTATGCCAGGAATTCAAGGTTGCTTTATCATTAGAAATAAATAATAAAAACTATGATCATTTCAATAGAGGCAGAATACACATTTGAAAAAATCTGACATCCATTCCTGATCATCACTCTCAGAAAATTATAAACAAAATAAAACTTCCTCTACATAATAAAAGGATTCTTCCCCAAAAATGCTAAGGGGAAAATAATAATTAATGGTGCAAGACTGAATGCTTTCACCTTAAAATAAGGAATGAGAATGGGTTTTCTGTACTTTTTTCTTCTATTCAACATTGTACTGTAGACTCTAGACATTGGAATAAGACAATAAAAGGTAACTAACCTAAAAAGGAAGTAATTCTAAAATTCATATGAAAATGCAAAGGATTTAGAATATCTGACATAACTTTGACTTTTTAGATGAATAATACCTGATTTCAAGATTTATTATAAGGCTATAGACAGTATGGAATTGGCATAAAGATAAACAAATAGGTGAGTGTAACAGACTAAACAATCCAAAAATATAACCACATCTATATAAAAATTGATTTTTTTTTTACAAAGATGCAAAGACAATTTAATGGAGCAACAATAGACTTTTCAACACATGGTGATGAGACAATTCAACTTCCATAGGCAAAAAAGTGAACTTCAATCCACACCTCACACCACATACAAAAATTACCTTAAAATCTGTCATAGATCTAACTATAAAACCCCAAAAGTAATTGCAACAAAATCAAAAATAGACAAATGGGACTTAATTAAACTAAAAGGCTTCTTGCATGGCAGAAGAAACAATCAACAGAATGAAAACTTACTGAATAGGAGAAAATATTTGATAATTATACTCCAAAGGGTTAAAATCCAGAATCTACTAGGAACTCAAACAACTCAACATGAAAAAACAAATAACCTCATCAAAAGGTGGCCAAAGGACATATTAGACAATTCTCAAAAGAAGACACACAAGTGGCCAATAAACATAAGAAAAAATGCTCAACATTACTAATTATCAGAGAAATGTACATTAAAACCACAATGAAATATAACCTCACGCCAGTCAGAATGGCTATTGTTAGAAAGTCAAAAAACAATAGATGTTGACAAGGTTGCAGAAAAAAGGGAACATTCATCCACTATTGGTGGGATTGTAAACTCAGCCTCTACGGAAAACAGTATGGAGATTTCTCTAACAACTAAAAATTAAATTATCATTTGACCCAGCAATCCCACTACTAGGAACCTATTGCCCCCCAAGAGAAATCAATATATATACGAATGAGCTCCCTACCAAGAGTACATTCATAAGTCCCATTGGTTCATAAGTCCAACAAAGTTAGCCTAGGTACCCAACTAACAATTGACTATATAATACTGTAGTGTAATAGGTTTATAATAACTTTTCACACAAATAATACATAAAAAGCAAACACGAAAAATAAAGAAAGCACAACCACTTGTAGAGGATACATGCATGTGACAATGTATGCTAGACATATGAACTAACTTATGTGATTGGACATGAGAACACGTATTTGCATCTTTGAAAGTTTGTATGTAGAGGACTTACTGTATAAAAAAGATGCCTGAACTTGCATGTTCTTTGCAGCACTATTCACAATAGTAAAATCAGGGAACCAACCTAAGTGCCTACCAACAACCAAGTAAAGAAAATGTGGCATATATCTAGTCATTAAAAAAAGAATGAAACTATGTCCCTTGCAGCAACATGAATGGAGCTAGAGATCATCATCCTTTGCATCTTTGTAAATCAAAAAGTGAACGAACTCAGAAACAGAAAACCAAACACTATAGGTTCTCACTCATATGTGGGATCTAAACAGCTACAAAGATGGAAGTAATAGACACTGGGACGCTGATAAGGGGGGAGGTGATGAGGCAGATTAGGGTTCCAAAACTACCTACTGGGTACAATGTTCACTATATGAGGAATGGGCCACCTGAGAGCTAATCCCCACCACTATATAATGTGTCCATGAAACAAACATGCATGTGTACCCCTAAAATCTAAAAACCCCACATCTTTAAAAGAAAGAGCACAAGAAACTTTTAGAGATGATGAATATGTTCATTGTCTTGATTGTAGTGATGATTTAATAACTCATATGTGTATATATGCCAAAATGTTTCAAGTTATACACTTTAAATATGCACAGTATACTTTCAATTTTAATTTAATAAAGCTATTTAAAAATTACTAGAACTACAAAGAAGCAAGGAAATGTGCATGATAGTCTAGAGGAAAAAAAGTTAATAGAAACAAAATCAAAAATGACAGAGATGTTGAATTTAGCAGGCAAGAACATTAAAGCAGCTATCAAAAATATGTCCAATATGCTTAAGTATATTTTTAAGAATGAACACCATGATAAATTGTATGAAAGATGTAAGAATGTAAAAATGTTTTGAACTTCACAGCAACCTGGATGGACGTAGAGTTTATAATACTGAGTTATCTCTCACAGAAACAAAGAACCGAGTATCACATGTTCTCACTCATAAGCAGACCTTGAACAATTATCCTCACACTCTAAGAAAGGGATTGACAGTAGCGGGAAACTGCGGGGTTGGGGGCAGGATTGGCAGCAGTGGGAATCTGTCCGGGAAGGAGGACGCACCTCATCAACAAGGGTACCTGCATATGAACATTTGTATACCTAACCCTGAATTGGACCCCACATCTTTAAAATAAAAAAATTGGCCGAGCTTGGTGGCTCAGCCTGTAATCCCAGCACTTTGGGAGGCCGAGGCGAGTGGATTGCCTGAGCCCGCAATATTTATTTACAATAAGTAAAAAAAAAATTAGCTGGGTATGGTAGCGCACAGCTGTAGTTACAGTTACTTGGAAGGCTGAGGTGGAAGGATCGCCAGAGCCCAGCAGGTGGATGCTGGGATGGCCGTGAGTGTGTTACGGCACTCCAGCCTGGGTGACAGAGTGAGACTCCAACTCAAAAAATTTTTTAAAAAAACTAAAAAAATTAAAAGTTGAAGAAAAGAAAAAAATCCTTTAAAAAATGTAAAAATGTTAACGATAAAAAATAACATCTTAAATGGCAGTTTCACTAGATGGGACTAAAAAAACATTAAACACCACAGAAGAAAAAAATAATAAATGAAATTGAAGACAAAACAATAGGAGCTATCCAAATAAAAACACACAGAGAACAAAATACTAAAAAATAATGAAAAGAAGGCCAGTTGGTGGTTCCCACCTGTAATCCCAGTATTTGGGGAAGCCAAGGTGGGAGGATTGCCTGAGCCAAGCAGTTCCAACCAACCTGAGCAACATGGCAAGGCCTTGTCTCTACGATAAATCAAAAAAGTTGACCAGGCACAGTAGCATGCTTCCGTAGTCCCAGCTACTTGGAAGGCCAAGGAGGAGGGGTTGCCTGAGCCCAGCAGGTTGAGGCTGTGGTAGCTGTGAGCTGTTAGGTAATGTCAGGCAGCAAATAAATAATTGGAATCACAGAATAAGAAGAGGAAAAAAAAGTAAGGGACAGAAAAAAAAAAGTTTAAAACAATGACTGGAAGTTTTTCCAAATTTGATGAAAAGTATAAACCCACAGATACAAGAAGCTCAATGGACCCCAAACAGGATAAAACAGTGCTAATCACATTGATGCAAATCATAGTCAAATTGCCAAAAATAAGTAATAAAGAGAAACTTAAAAGCAGGTAAAGAAGAAAGGCAAATCTCATGTAGAGGAAAAAAAATTTAAACTATAGACTTCTCTGCAGAAACTATGGTCCAGACGGATAACATCTTTGACTTGCTGAAATTAAAACAACAACAAAAACAAGTCTGCTCATCTAGAATTCTATAACCAGAAATGTATCTTTCAAAAATGAAGGAAAAATAAAACTTTTTCAGACTAACAAAAGCTAACAGAATTTATCACCAGTGGATCTAATATTGAAGAGATATTTGTTAAAGTTCTTTAGGAGAAAGGAAACTAATACAATAAGAAAACTTAGCTGTACATAGAGGAATAAAGAGCACTGGGCCAGGCACAGTGGTTCATGCCTATAGTCCTGGCTACTTGGAAGGCTGAGACAGGAGGGGCATTTGAGCCTATGAGGTCAAGGCTGCAGTGAGCTATGATTTCACCACTGCACTCTAGTCTATGCAACAGAGTGAGACCTCGTCTCAAGAAAAAGAAAAAAGCACTGAGATGGTATATATAAAAGTAAATAAAAGAGTTTTTCTCTTGTTAAAAATTTGTTTAAAAGCAATTGATAGTTTTAAGCAAAAACAATAACAATATATCATGGAATTTATAACCTATCAGGAATAAAATATACAGCAACTATAGCACAAAAGATAGTAGGGAGAAAATGGAAGGATGTGGTTCTAAGATTCATACAACTTTGTGAAGTGGTATATCATTTGGCCATAGTCTGTGAAAGTTAAGAATGCATGTTGTATTGTAAACCTTAGAGCCATCCTCCCACCCACCTCCTTCAATCTCCCTAAAAAAGATATAGCTAATTAGTCAAAGTGAAGATTAAATGGGGTATTTTTTTAAAAATACTCAATGCCAAAGAAGGTTTTAAAAAGAGAAACAAAAGAACAGATGGAAAAGCAGAAAACAAATAGCAAGATGGTACACTTAAATCCAATCAAATCAATAATTACATCAATGCCAATAGTCTATTCCCTATTAAGACAAAGATTGCAGACTATAAAAAAGCAAGACCCAACTCTATGTTTTCAATAAGAAATTCACATTTAACATCAAGATACATATAGGTGAAAAGTAAAAGGCTACAAAAGGATATGTCATATAAACACTAATCATTAGAAAGCTGGAACTGGAAGGAGAGAAGACCACTGAAATAGAACACAACCTGAATAGGGTATATTTTCTCAGAAAGTGTCATGAGCAGTACAAAAAGTACTGGCGATTCTAATGAAGATCTGAACTTCAGATTTCTCAAACAAAAGGAAGGCATTATCTTCATATTAACTTAAAAGATTTCATTCCAAACCTTCTCAATCCACTTATACCAACAACAAAAGGACATCACTCTGGTATTTTGTGTTGTTTTTAAATTGTTTCTCATGGAGTTAGATACCATGCTTCTTACATCTATACATACCTTATATAATTCTTGTACTCAGTACATTAAAATGTGGATGTAAATAATTGATATGCAGTAATGGTACGATATCACCCTATCAAAGGGATCCCAAAGATTCTGATTTATTCACTGGGACCAGACAAGGGTTTCTGGGAGAGCCAAGCTCATCTTCAAGGGGATACAAATGGAAAATGATCCTCAAAGTATCTCAGTACTGGTATAACTAATTTTACCCTCAGGGATATATTTCAGAAAATGTGTATTTAGTTCTTTAAAAGAGTCAAAGATGACTTTGTAGCCATTCTGTAATCCAAGACCATTTGACTGATTTGTACTTACCAGGAAAGGAAAAAACACAGACTCAAAAATAAATAAATAAATAAATAAAACATACCAAACTTTCCCATTATCAGATGATAAAGTAACCCTCAACAAGCTGAGTAACCACCTGTTAGCTTAGGGGTATCCTCTGCAATGGGTTCCCAAGGTCAGGAGCAACTGGTACAAAGTATAGTTCCATAGTGCTATGTTTTATAGAGTCCTTGGTAATAATTGTTAGGAATCATTGGATGAAACAGAATGTTGTAACTACAACCATTTGTACTAGATTAGACATTTATTTTATACAGATTGTAAGGTATTGTCAAAATTTACTTACCAAAATTTAAAATGTATTTTAAAGTTGTTCTTTTTTCTCTCTCTCTTAATCTTAAACCTTAAAACAGCCTGACTGTGGGATCCTCCCACTTGGGGGAGTCAGGAGTTAGTTGATCCATAACCTGACTGCAGCTGAGATAACACCAACCAGGCCTCCCAGAGGACCACCACTGAAGATGAGCCATCAAGACACACCCTGTGCAACACCAGCATGTTTTTAAACTCTTGCATTCAGCTGGTGCAAGAGCAATTCAATGGAGAGTAGGATGTCTTTTCAACAAATGGTGCTGGGTCAATTGGATATCCATAGGCCAAAAACAAAGCAAAACAAAAAACTCTGACCTAAATATCATATCTTATATAAAAATTCATTCAAAGTGGATCACTTTGAATATAAAACACTTTAAGAAGATAATATAGAAAATCTGCAGAACCTAGGACTTGGTGAAGAGTTCTTAGATCTGACACCAAAGGCATAATCCATTAAAATACTAGATAAATTGGACTTCATTAATATCTAAAACTTTTTTCCTGTGGAAGACCTTATTAAGAGGATAAAAAGACATGCTACAGCTTGGGAAAACAGATTTTCAAGCCATATATATCTCACAAATAACTAAATCTAGACTATATAAAGAACTCAGAATTCAACAGTTTAAAAAATTTTATTAAAAAATTAGGCAGAAGACATGAAGAGACACTTCACTGAAGATTATACACTGATGACAAATAAGCACATGAAAAGATGTTTAACATCATTAGATATTAGAGAAATGCAAACAAAAGCCACAATGAGATATTACTATATACTTCTCAGGACAGCTAAAGTAAAAAATAGTGACAATACCAAATGGTGGCATAGAAACTCATACATTACTGGAGGAGTGTAAAATAATACCTCCACTTTGGGAAGCAATTTGGCAACTTCTTAAAAATTAAACATGCAACCACCACACAGCCCAGCAATCATACTTGTGGGCAGTTGTCCCAGAGAAATAAAACTATGTTCACAACATGCACACACTCATAGAAGCTTTATTTGTAATAGCCAAAACTAGAAATAACTAAAATATCCCTCAATATGTAAATGACTAAACAGTGGTATATCCATACCATGGAATATAATTCAGCAATAAAAAGAATCAAACTATTGATACCGACAACTTGGATGGATCCCAAAGGCATTATGCTAAGAAGACCCAATATCTAAAGATCATATACTATATAATTTCAATTATATAGTATTCTCAAAATGACAAAATTATAGAAATGGGGAACAGATTAATGGTTGCCAGGGGTGAGAAATAGTGGGGGAGGGGTGTGATATAAAGAGGAATTATGAGACCAGTCTTTGAGGCTCTGTATCTTGATTGTGGAAGTAGTTACACAAATCTAACCATGTGGTAAATAACATAAAACCAGACACACATATAGTACCAATGTCAAATCCCTGCTTTTAATATTGTACTTTAATTACGTGAGATATAATCATTTGGGGAAACTAAATGAAGGGTACCTGGGATCTATCTATGCTATCTTTACGACCTCTGGTTATAGTTATTTCAAAATAAAAAATTAGGAAAAAGTGTGAGGCACTGATTGTGGGCATCAGAATTATCTGAGACAATCATTAAAATATGTACGTTTCTGAGCCCTATTCTAGACTCACTAATCTAGAATTTTTTTTCTATTTTTAAAATTGTAATTGTAGTTAAATACACATTACACATAATTTATCATTTTCACCATTGTAAGTGTATGGTTCAGTGGTATTAAGTACATTCACATTATTGTCAAGCAATTTCCAGAACTCTTTTCATCTTGCAAAACAAGAATCTATACCTATTAAACAATGACTCCCTACTTTTCCAGCTCCTGGCTTCTCCCCACCTAAGAATCTTTTTCTTGGACTTGACAGTTTCCATGTTTACACATCAAGGAGGCTGTTTTTTTTACAATGATAACCCAACCTAAGTACAGCAGTTACCACTGCCCAGGTTGTGTGCTGGTCACAGCACACCGCCTTTCTCATGTAATCCTCACAATACTCTAAAAGTTGATGGTCATTATATCTATTCCATGAATTAGGCCACAGACTCAGAGAGATTATAAGACTGGCTCAATTTACACAGCTCAGGTTCAAACTCAGGCCCGTTGGGCTCCCGCATTCTGCCACTGCAAACCGTCATTCTGTGCAAGTTCTTTATGACCGTGACGTCAGACTTAACCACAGTACAACCTCCTGGTAACACCTCTTCCAAAACATCACAATTCTGGAGCTCTATCTTGGTTTATGAACAGTTGTAGGACTTTATTAAGTTATTTATTTCTCGTTTGAATTTTGATGTTCTGAAAATATGGTTTCTGGTTCATGCTAGAGTTGGTGGTACAACAGAAAAATGGCAAGAGACTCTATCATTTTTGCTGCTTTGTCTAGGCCATAGCCCCACCGAAAACAAGAAGAAGGAAGAGATGGGTGAACAGATGAAAATTTACTGACCAGAAGCAAAAAACCTGTCAGATATGTATGCAAAGAGTTTCCATTTTTTTCCTCTGAAAGATCTTGCATCCTGAACTTCACATAGTAATTTCAGAAAGTTCCCAGTACACATAAGTTGGGTAACACAACATCTGAATAAGAACATTTCAAAACTATTTATCAAGCATTGATGCATTTTTGAAAGGAAAGTCAAACGCACTGTCCTTAAAAGCAAAAGTCACAGATGACACATCATCTGGGGCAGTTCATTGAACTTACTTTAAAACGCCTGAAATTTTGAGAATAATGCAGAAGATGGTTTAGGGAATAATTTATGGGTTTCTCTCCTTCAGAGAACATCTGAGAACATTTTCTCTAATAATAAAGGGCAAAGTACATGCAGTTGCATAAACCACAAATGCTCCGCCAGTGCGTGAGTAAAAAGAAATCGCCGGTTGGAAAAGAAAAAAAAACAACTTCTTTGTTATCTTCCACTTTCCTCACTTCACTGGAGGACAGTGGCCTGGTCGCAGAGTATGGACAGAGGCCACGTTTGTCATGCAAGGATGGGAAGCAATCAGAGTGGGAGATATCTCAAATGAGTGCAAAAAGAACACGAGACTATTACACGGGAATAAGACTATTACTAGTCTTATTCCTATTCCTATTCCCATTCCCATTCCCATTCCCTTTCCTATTCTTTCCAGCAGAGCAATCCCCATGGTGTCGGGCTCTGAAGCCCTGCAGTGCCCGGAGCAGGTTCAAGAGGCATCCGTCCTCCAGCAAAAAAAAAAGATGCGCTCCCCAGGCAGGGGTGGGAGGGGGAGAGTTCAAAGAGGGATGATTCCGAAGTTGTGGAGAACCTTATCAACAAATCAAGAGACGAGGGAACAAACAACCTCGACCCGGGTATACCTGTTGAAAGAGCCGCGGTTGCAGAGTTTGGAAAACGAGCAGGGAGCCGCGCGCGGCGAGCGCTGGGCACGTGGCAGGGACTTCAGCCCCGCGCCTCCAACTTCAGCCCTCGAGAGTCACCCCAGACCTCGTTAAAACGCAGATGCTGATCCCCCTGGTCGGGAGTGGAGTCTGAGATTTTGCATTTCTATCAGGTTCCCAAGGATTATAGCTGCTGCTGGTCCAAGGACCAATCTTTGAGCAGCACGGGGTTTGTTCAAAGGGTTGAAGAAATTTCAAACTATGGGAAGAAAGGGGCCTTCTGAACGTCTGGGAGCACCAGTGACCTCAAAAGAGGCAGGGGTTGGGCCAAAAACTGGCCAGAGGAAAGGCCACCTCTCAAAGTTTTTATTCCCAGCAAGGTTTGGGGAAAAGGAAAGGAGGGGGCGCTCGCCCTTTGGCCCTGGAATAAAGCGTCGCCAGGGATGAGAGGGAAGCCCTTTAGGGAGTGAAAGCTGGAGATGCGCCCCTGGGCGCGGTAGGCAACTTGACCGCAGCCTG
Source organism: Carlito syrichta (assembly GCF_000164805.1). Lineage (NCBI taxonomy): Eukaryota > Metazoa > Chordata > Mammalia > Primates > Tarsiidae > Carlito > Carlito syrichta. The sequence goes on from NW_007073963.1 coordinate 176,695, forward strand.
CGCCGGGACGCGGAGACGAGCCGAGCGGGCCCCGGGCTGGCCCGCCCTTACCTGTGCTCGCCCTGGTCGGTATAGACGTTGAGGAAGAGTCCCTCCCTGAGGTACTCATCCACCATGCCCCGGAAGCTGAGCTGCAGTTCATAGATGCTCCCTGGCTGCAGGGTCTCGCCGAGCTCCAGCACCAAATATTCCGTGTCCGGCTGGAACCACATGTTATCCACCGGCACGCGGCCGGCGGCGGCGTCCCCCGCGCCCGAGGAGAGGGGACCCCGCACCTCGGCGCGCTCGCAGTCCAGGTAGAGGCTGTGCAGCAGTAGCCGCGCGGTGGCCGTCGTGCAGCGCACCGTGATGTTCACCCGGCCGGTGAACCGCAGCGACTTCTCCGAGAACTTGTGGAACCTCAGCCGAGGCCACAACTCCAGCTCGTAGTGCAGCGGCACGAGCCAGGGTGGCAGGCGCGGCTGGTCCCAGGGCCCAGGGGGATGCCAGTCGCCCGCGGTGGGAGTCACCGTAGCCTCGCGCGCACGGTCAGGTTTCGGGGTGGGCGGTGGCTTCCCGTGCCCACCCGACGGGGCGGGAGCAGCGTCCGGTACCCCGAGGCCGCACGGCGCGGAGGACGAGACGCGCGCGCAGTGGCCGTACAGCGCGGCGAGCACAGCCAGCGCCAGCAGGAACGCGGCCGCCAGTCCTGCCAGCAGCAGGGCCACCGTGCGGCTCACATAGAAGCCCGAGTTGGAAGGGGACCCCATGGCGGGGCCGGGGTCGGGCGCGAGGTGGGAGCTCTGAGACCGCTTCGAACCCCTCAGTGACAGAACCCTTGCTCCTACTCCGTCGTCCTGTCTCTCCTCGCAGATCTTGCCAGGACCGGGAGACCTGAGAGAGCGGTCGGGACCACGGCTTCCCTCTCTCAGCTACTCAGATCCAGGTCCCTGCCCACCCACCCCCGCCCCTCTCCGCCCCCAGCCGAGCACCGGGAAGAGGCGGACCCTGCGCGCCGAGGCGTGTGTCCCTTGGGATGGGGAGGAAAAGTTCGTGCTGAGAAGATGCCTCCAGGGTTGGCGCGGAGAGGGGGCGGTCGGACCAGACTCGAATCTGGACACCTTCCGCGGGGGTGTTCGGATTCATGGGATTTGCTGGGGTGTGCCCCAATACGGTTTCAGGTGTTGTCGGAAAAGGGACGGATACGGAGCACCTTCCCCTCCTTGACCATAGCGAAGAACTACCTGCCAACAGCACACCTGCTCCACCGCCGCCGCGGGCATCGTGTGCTAGGGGTCGGTGAGGGCTTGAGGACCAGGACATTTGGGAACGCGCTCTGAAATGACCCTGCGAGGGCCGGCCGCGCGGTCACAACAAATTGCTGGAGACAAATCTGTGACCATAAATACGCCTCCTGAATAAACCCGGGAAGCACGCGACTCTGGCCGCGAGTGCGAAGATGGAAACAGGGTCCGGCGGGAGTCCCCGAGCCTGCCTGGAGTTTAGGAAGCCGGGCAGGAGGGAGGAGCGACAAAATGCTAGGGAGCGTGGCGTCCGCGATTCCCCGGTGAAGGGGTGCGGGGTGGGATCCACGTGCCACAGGACGGGACCCAGGGGAAAGCCTCCACTTCGCTCTGCCACGGCCCGGGTTTTCCTTCCAGAAACCGAGTCTGGGCTTCCGCAATCCTGCCCAGGGAAAGGGAACGCCTGCTTTCAAAAGCCACTGGTTTCAAGCAAAGACAATAAAACCATCTGGCGGCCCGTCTCCCCGCCCGGAGACCTCGGGGCTGGAGCTGATTTCCCAGGCGGAACCGGGGTCGGTGAGGTCTTTGGCATGTCGTCGTGCGTGTTTGCTATAGCTGGTGCGCCTGGGCACATTCCTTGGCTGCAGCGCTGGGTCTACACGCACGCATTAGAAGGCACTAGGGAGGGAGGAGAGGAAGAGTTAAGAGCCTGTCGCAGGCTGAAGATTTGTTTTAGCATCCCCTGTCTTTAGAGTCCAGGTTCTTCACAGCGAAAATAACTTCTCCCGAGCAGCTATGAAATGGTCTTGGCTTTACTGCTTTGACTGTGTCTCTTTTCCGGCGAGGAAACCCTTTCACCTGAGTTCGGAGACAGACTAGAGCCGGCAATTCTCTTGGAAAACGTGCGCTTCCTCAAGACAAGATTGTGCTGTAATCTGTGGACCAGTCCCTCGATTTTAAGTTGAATTTGCTTTCTTCCGAAACAGAACGATCATTTTAAAAAGTAATCATGACCACATGCATCACTCTCAGAAGACCAGAGGGGAAGAAGCTCCTCCTACTTCTATGTACCTGCCACAAGTTGTGCTGCTGGAACTCTGAGCGACTGCAGCAGCAGAAGCCTGGAGGTTTAGGTCATTGTCGGGTTGGGATTGTGACAAATGTGGAGCTAATCAACTAATTACTGACCCTACTACCCCCTCCCCCCGACAATTTCTTGAAGAATTTTGAAGGATTCCAGATTCCCAAGGAAAGGTAAAAAAGGAAACAAGTCAGCAACAAGATTACTTCAAACATATGAGAAGCGTTCCTCCCCTCATTTATATAAAAGAAACCCTACTGAAAAGTAGATATATGCACATGGGTATTTTAATTCAATTTTTTCTAATAGCATTAAAGAAATAGAGATTGACTTACACCCAAAAGGTGCAAAATAAGAAAAGTTCACCAAGTGATTCAGCAATTTAAATATCTTATTAAAAGGGAACATATTTCTGATACATCATTAATGTCACTGAAATGAAGTTGCAAAATAGCCTACTGGCTGAGTCAGGATTATAATAACAATAAAGAACTAAAAAGGTTTTTTTATATGAAATATTCTACATCTCAGTGAAAAAGTTCTGGAATATAGGTCCATTGCCAGGAAACATTCACTAGAGTTGTTTTTTTTTTTGTTTGTTTGTTTGTTTTGAGTTGGAGTCTCACTCTGTCGTCCAGACTGGAGTGCAGTGGCCGCTCCCG
>NW_007073963.1:179680-197096 GCF_000164805.1 Carlito syrichta
AGTAGCCGGAATTACAGGCATGCACCACCACACCCAGCTGATTTTTTGATTTATTGTAGAGATGAGGTCTCACTGCCCAGGCGGGTCTCGAACCCGCGGGCTCAGGCAATTCACTCACCTCAGCCTCCCAAAGGCGCGGGATTACAGGCTGAGCCACCGAGCCCGGCTCGAGTTGTTTTTTTTTTAAAGAAAATTTTGATGAACTACTCAGAAAATCTCCTTAATATTCAGATCATAAGTTGGCCAAATAGTGGCATTTCCAACATCGGACAAAGACTAGACAAAGACTATTTTTTTTTCCTCATCAAGAGTTCTAGAGAGACAAAGACATTAAGTTAGCTATTTAAAATATGTTAAAAGAACAAACAGGAGCCATGTCTAGAGAACTAAAAGTACATATAAGAATATCTCATTATTATTATATTATCTTATGAAGAATATCAATAAAGAGATAATTATTTTTTTAAAAAGTACCAATCAAAATTCAAGAGTAGGAAGTACAATAACTGAAATAAAAAATTCACTAAATGGACTCAATGGTAGATTTTATCAGAAAGAAGAATCAGTGAAATTGAAAATAAGGCAATAGGATTATACAGCCTGAGGAACAGAAAGAAAAAAATGAACAGAGTCTAAAGGACCAGTGGAAACACCATCCAGCAGACCAATATACACATTGGGGAAGTTCCAGAGGATAAAAGAGAGAAAAGGGGGCAGAGAGGTTATTTGAAGAAATAATGGCCAAATGTTTTCCAGATCTAATAGAAGACATGAATCTAAAATCCAAGGAGCTCAACTTCAAGTGGAATAAACTAAAAGAGGTCCACACCAAGACATATTATAATCAAACTATGGACAGCTAAATAGAAAGAATCTCTAAAGCAGTGAGAAGTAATTTGTCACATACGAAATATTCTCAATAAGACTGTCAGCAGATTTCTCATCAGAAATCTTGGAGACTTGAAGGCAGTGGATTAATATATTCAAAGTGCTGAAGAAAAATTCTTTCCCCAGATAATTCTATATCCAGAAAAACTGTCCTTCAAAAATGAAGGAAAAATTAAGACATTTCCAGATAAACAAAAGCTGAGGGAGTTTGTTGCCACTAGGTCTGCTGTGCAAGAAATGATAAATGGATTTCTTCAGATTAAAGTAAAAGAACACTAGACAGTAACTCAGAGCCTTAAGAATACATAAAAATCTTTAGTAAAGATAAATACGTGAGCAATTATAAAAGCTAGTGTTTGTAATTTTGGTTTCTAACTTCACTTTTTATTTTCTATGTAATTTTAAGCATACATGAATAAAAACAAGTACTAATTTATGTTATTGAACACCCAAAATATAAAACTGTAATTTATTATATCAGTAACAGAAGGGGGAAAGAGCTCTATAGCAACAGAATCTCTGTGTGTTACTGAAGTTAAGTTAGTATAAATTTGAATTAGATTATTATAACTTTAAAATGTTATGTATACTATAGAATACGCACCAAAAATGATAAGAAAATCAAAATAAACTAAGCACAAAAGAAGGCAGTAATGTAGGAAATGAGGAACAAGAAATCTATAAGCCATATAGAAAGCAAATAGCAAAATGGTTACAGTTTCTCCTTATCACTAATTACCTTAAGTATAAATTTATTAAATTATCCAATCAAAAGAATTGCCAGAATAGATTTTTTAAAAAATTATCTAATTGCATGCCATCTATAAGAAGCTCACTGAATTAGAACTCTTGAACAATACAATAAAACTACCAGACCAAAAAAAGACATATGTATTAAACACTGTACCCAACAACAGCAGAATACACATTCTTTGCAAGTGTACATGAGACTTCTCCATATGTCAAGACCACATGTTAGGTCAGAAAATATGACTCAATTGATTTTAAAAGACAGGAATCATGCAAAGCGTCTTCTCTGACAACAGGATAAAGTTAGAGATCAATAACAGAAGGCAAACTGGAAAATTCATAAATGTGAAAATTAAACAGCATAAACTTAAACAACCAGTGGGTGAAAAAAGAAATCACAAGAGAAATGAGAAAATACTTAAGGTCAGATGATAACAAAAACACAACATACTAAAACTTATGGGATACAGTGAAAGCAGTCCTCAGAGGGAAATTTATGACTGTTAATGCCCACAGCAAAAAGGAGGAAAGATCTCAAATCAATAACGTAACTTTATACCTTTAAAAAATAGGAAAAGAAGGGTAAACTAAACTCAAAAGTAGCAGAAAGAAGTAAATAAAGATGGATGGAGATAATCAATCTTGAAAAAATAGAATGTTGGAAAACACACTTTCCAACTATGAAACTTTCTACAAGACTATAGTAATTAAAACAATGTGGTACTGGCATAAGGGAAGACATATAGACCAATTGAATAGAATTTAGAGAGTCCAGAAACAAGACCTCAGATATTATCAATTAATTTTTAACAAGGATGAGAAGATTACTCAATGAGTAAAAGACAATTTTTTTCAACAAATGGTACCAGGGAAACTGAATGTCCACATACACAAGCATTAAATTGGAGCCTTGCTTTATACTATATACAAAAAGAAACTCAATGTGGATGAAAGACTTAAATATAACAGTTAAAAATATAAAATTATTAGAAGAAAACTTTGGAGAAACTCTTCATGACATTGGATTTGGCAACAACTTTGTGAATGTGACACCAAAATCACAGGAACAAAAGAAAAAATAAACTGAACTTTTATCAAAGTTAAGAATATTTATGCATCAAAAGATTCATTAAGAAAATAAAAAAGCAACCTACAGAATGGGGGAAAGCATTTGCAAATCATATATTTGATAGGGGATTTATATCCAGAGTATAAAAGAACTCCTACAACTCAACAACAAAAAACAAGCAACCAATTCAAAAGCAGACAAAGAACTTATATAGACATTTCTCCAAAGAAGGTATACAAATGGCCAGTAAGCATGTAAAAAGATGCTCAACATCATTAGCTATTGGAGAAGTACAAATTAAAACAACAATGGGATTCCACTTCACACCTACTAGGATGGTTATAATTTTTTAAAATGGAAAATAACAAATCCTGTTGATGTGGGAAAATCAGAAACCTCATACACTGCTGGTGGGAATGTAAAATGGTGCAACCACTGTGGAAAATAGTTCGGCAGTTTCTCAAAATGTTGTATAGAAAACTACCATAAGCCATTTTACTCCTAGGTGTATATCCAAAAGAACTGAAAGCAGGAAATCAAAACGGTATTTGTATATCAATACTCATAGCAAATTATTCACAATAGCCAACAGGTGAAAACAACCCAATTGTCTATCATCAGATGAATGTGTAAATAAAATATGGTATGCACCTACATTGGACTATTACTCAGTCATAATAAGGAATGAAATTTCGATATATACTACATCATGGATGAACTTTAAAAAAGCATTTTGCTAGGGGAAATAAACAAGACACCGGTTTATTAGTGAATGATTAGTATTGTAGGGTGGTATGAATTTATATGAGACACCTACAGGAGGCAAATTCATAAGGCAGAAAGTAGAACAGAGGTTACCAGGGGCTGGATGAAAGGGAAAGAAAGAGCTGTTATTCAATGAGTACAGAGTTTTTGTTGGGAAAGATAAAAAATGCTTTGTGTATAAATGGGGTAATGGTTATACAACATTGCAAATGTATTTAATGTCACTGACTTGTATATTTGTGAATGCTTAAAATGATACAGATTATGTTACATATGTCTTACTACAATAAAAACCAACTACAACCTAAGCATTATAGTAATATTTGATTATTAGTTAATAGTCATCTTAGTAGCTATTACTTATTAAAACCCAGGAATATGCAGAAAATATTAGCTTAAAAGTTACAGTACTCTTTGGGTGTTTTAGTTCCATCAGTGTTTATTTGTAATTATGCCTGTGGCAGTTAAACATAGCTAAACTGTGGAAATGTAACAACTGAACTACTAAGAAAAAAAAGGAATCATTTTGAAAAATTAATATTATGTTAGAATAAAAAATGGAAGAAATTTTAAAAAGAAGGAAAACATTACCAGAACCCACAGAAACTCCCCCAAATCCCCTTTCTAATTATGAATTCCTCTCCCCAATTATTGTCCTCTAGTTCTGTGATATTTATGTCCTTTGTTTTTTGTTGCTGGTGTCATTATTTTTACCTTACCACCTGTATGTGCATCCCTAATCTTTATATATTAGTTTTTCTTCTATTTTTGAATTTTATATTAAAAGGGCCTTAATATATACTCTATGATGTCTGACTTATTTAGCTCAACATTATGTCTTTAAGATTCAGGCATGATGTTGCTTTTAACTTTGGATGCATTCTTATCAATGTATAGTATTCCATTACATGCATGCTTCATAATTTATCTATCTATCCTACTGTTGATAGTTATCTTCACTATGTGACTATTATAGTTAAAAGTGCTTCTATAAATACTCTTTTATATGTCTTCTGGTGTATATTTTTGTTGACTATATATACTTAGTAGTGAAATTACTAAACCATAAGATATGTGCTAACTTAAATAGATGATACATAATTAGTCTGTACACATTTACACTCCCACCAAGCTCTGTATGGAGTTCCCACTGCTCCATAGCTTTACCAATACTTAACATATAAATCCTTTAAATTTCAGCAATTTTGGTACATGTGTAGCAGTATCTCATTTTGTTTTAAATTTTTATCTTCATGATTTACAATGAGGTCATGCATTTTTTCACATGATCATTAGGTTCTTAGATTTCCTCATTTGTGAAGTACTTACTCAAGGATTTTCCAGTTTTTCTACATTTTCTACATATGAGTCCTTTATTGGTTTCGTATGATTCAAATACCTTTTCTGATACTAAAGCAGGATAGGCAGCTGAATGGTAGCCTTCTAGAAAGATGAGAATTTTCTTTCCTTTTTTTTTTTTTTTTAAATTCCAAATTCTAGTCTTCTCTTCTTGAGTCTGGTTGGGGTAGCTTTTGCAGTCCTTTACTAAGACTTGCTTTTATGTGTCTATAATCTTTCTGAGTATATGAATGTGTATCATCTATGGCCCTGAGGTATAGGATTTTGGCTATTCTCATGTAGTGGCCATGAAAATGTGTCATTCAGATCTCCTGCAACAGTAAGTGCAGTTGCCTGATAGTCCAGCTGCTGCTCTGAACCCACCACCATGTTTCCACCTGGACCATGCTTCCGTGGGTCACTTTGAGCCAATAATGACGGAGCATAGCGGTGATGCTAACGAAGATCCTGAGAAAGACTTGCCTAACAGGGCAGCTTTCACTGGAAAACTTCCCACCGGCCTGCAGAAACTTTCTTAAAACTGTGCTGGAGTCTGAGACTTCCTATCACTTCCTTAGCTCTCCCTTTCCTCCTACAGAGAGGTCAGAACTGCATTCGTCTGAAGGCTTCTCCAGTCTCTTCTGGCTCTTTGCCATTTTCCCTTCACAATTATCTTTCCCAATAAATCTTTTGTGCATCTAATCCCCTTTGGAGTTAGCTTCCTGGAGGACTCAACCTAGTACACTATAGAACAAGTCATGTTTAAAATTGTTATACTTATGTTTAGATTCATATAGAATTATTTCTTTTAGCCTCATAACTCAAAATTGTTGCTAGCATGTGTTTAAAAGCAAGCCTCTTTTCATTGCTTTTTAAATGAGAATATTATGAATTCTTTTGAGATTTGAAGTTTGAGTTCTGTTTTAGTTTAAGAAAATGCTTTTTAGACTTAGAGTTTTCAATTATTGCTTCTGGTTCAGATGTTCTTTTTCTTTCATCAGAAACATGCATAATTTTCCACTGAATCTCTGTTGTCTGTCTTCTTCACATATTATACTTTCTCTTTATTTTTATGTTAAGTCCTTTTTTCCTGTTGTTCTTGGAGAATTTATCGAGTATTTCCTCCCCATAATATAACTACACAAAAGGAAAAAAATCTATTTATGTTGGGACTTGACAAAGACAGCATCCAGTATATATTATACTGAGAAATATATTTGCCCAAGTAGATAAAGAGTGGAACCAAGAGTCCTGCACATCTGTGGAGGATGAGACTACACCTAAAACAACTTTCTGTGTCATCTACTGCAGTTCTGTGAGACTGAGATGAAGTTTCCACCCTGTGTCATTACCACCAACACCACTGTTTGATTCTCTGACACTGAGTAGATGGACTGTAAGGAAAACTATAATGCTTAAAGGTTTTACTGACTCCTATCTCTGCCTCCACTTATAATGCTTTTTTGTAAGGATGATATCAACTTAGATGTGTCACTTCCCGGACACTTCTCCTCAACTTCCTGGAAGTTGTAATTACTTATTGGATATAGTAAAAGAAGAAAAGAGAAGGTTGAAGGGATTGAGAAGAGGAATAGGAAGCAATGGCACTATGGCTGCACACAAAAGCCACACTTGTAAAGTAGGTGACACCTGTCAGCCTCTAGTTAGAACAATTCCACTTCTGCTCTAGGGATGGTGAGTTGGGGGCGGGATGGAGAGGGCTTCCTAGTTACTTTCAGGTTGGCAGATTTGCCGTTTCTGACTACACGGATCCAGCAATAACTAGAAACTCCTCCAAATTCTATCAATTGTTGATTGTTACTCCAAAATTTTGATAGTGCTATTTTCAATCCTTTTCTAAGTTGATTAGGTATTTTAGGGACAAGCTGAGGGAGGTCTCAATAAGGAGCTTTCATGGAATTCTGTTTTCCACACCATCATTTATAGTCTTATATGTAGAACATGTACAAATAGTTCCTCTTCAATACATTAAAACCATTTATCCCAGAGGCCACAGCTTGAGTGTTAATGAAACACTGAACACAGCACCCTCACAGTACAATAGGTTCAGTAACTGTTTATGGATTGAATAGTGGGATTCAAATGATTCATTCCCCCAAATTTTATCTCTTACTCTGTTATATTACATATAACACTTTATTCACTCTCACTAAATTAATGTTTTTAAAATGAAGAACAACTGTGTGTAAATCATCTCTCTGTTAAACTAAAGATCATACTGCCTCACTGGCAGTTCACACACAAGGGAGACCCCCCCAAAACTGGAATTTATTTATAAAAAATTGTGTAGTTATTCTTACATGTTTAAATTTCATTCACCTTCAAAGTACTCTCTGTTTGATGCAATGCACCTATCAAGAGGCTTTTCCCACTGCTCAAAACAGTTTTTGAGCTCATCAATTTTGATGCCTTCTAGTGCTTCTGCCATTTTTTGTTTCACCTCTTCCACATTGGCTAAACATTTCCCTTGTAGGACTTTTTCATTCAGGGAAACATAGAAAAAAAGTTTCTCAGGGCGAGATCAGGAGAGTAAGGAGGGTAGGGCACAGAGGTCATGTCTTTTTGGTCAAAAACTGCTGAACACTCAGTGCAGTGTGGACAGGTGGGCTCATAAATCACCCATTATGAAATGGGGAAACACGTTAAATGAATCTTCAAAAAAAAACTCACTGAAGCTGAATGCAGCCTTGTATTATAAAATTGTTAAACAACAACACTGGCTGGTACACTGATGCTGATGAGTTCTCAGAGCGCTTACCTAGTGGAGGAAGCATGTACTACCTAGTGGAGGAAGCATGTACTACAAGGGCCTTGCCCTGAAAAAAACAATAATTCCTGTTTCTGGGGGGAGTACTCCCTTGTATAATTGAGAATAAACCATAAAGAAGAGGGTAAAGTCATGAGTGCCTTCTTCCTTGAAATATCTTACATACAAACTGCTGTGGAACCACACACACACAAAACATTCATTAGAAAAGGTGAGAGAAAAATACATGAAGTAGCAAGCCATCCTAGAAAATAATACGAAAAACATGTATTAAAATAGGTGCTCAGGCTGGAGTGCAGCAGTATAACCATAGCTCACTTCAGCCTCGAACTCCTGGGCTCAAGTGACCCTTCCATCTCAGCCTCCCAAGTAACTAGGACTACAGGTCCATGCCACCATGCCAGACTAATTTTTTGATTTTCTGTAAAGATAATGTTTGGCTGTATCGCCTAGCCTGGTCTTGAGCCCCTGAGCTCAAACAATCCTCCTGCCCTGCCTCTCAAAATACTGGGATTACAGGCACGAGCCACTGTGCGCAGCCTTCTTTTATAGCTATCCATTTAATTGCATAAAATCAAATTTAAAACTTGATCTTCAGTAAAATGTTTTGCTTGGTCATCTGTTTATTTAGATGAGAAATTAAAGATTTCAGGAAAACTTCTCAGACAAATTTATATGAAACAATCAATTGCCATATGTTACTGCTAAATGAATCCTGATGCACTAGTTAAAGTTTAGGTTTTGCTGCTGTAACAAAGGGACCTCAAAAACAGTGGCTCAAGCAGGACAGAAGTCTTGCTTCACACAATAATTCAGAAGTAAGTGGAAGACCCAGAATGAACATGTGACTTTCTTCCATGACATCATTAATCATTCCCCAATAGATGGTCCTTGCCTACATGCTCAACACTGGCTCACCAACACCACATCTACAGTCCCCATAAAGGGAAAAGAGAGAACGTGGCGGGCAAGCATTTTCTAATAGAGAAGTGATGCAGACATTGCTGCACCTGAGTTTTTGTTCATATTCCAATAGGAAGGAAATCATATGGCCATATATATCTCTAAGGAAGTTCACCCTTCGCTCCAAAATTCTATGTGATATTTCTTTTACTAAAAGATGGAAGGAAAGAATGGACATAGGAAGACAATTAGCAGTCTTTGCCATGCTGACAAAAGCAATTTAATACAGTAATTCTTTACTCAAGATTTAAGGAAAATACCTATAAAGAGGAAGCTGTCACAAAGCCAAACCTCAGAGAAAATATTGTGTAGTGCCAAATATTATTTTTATCTAAGGATGCACAGAAAGCACTTTATGAAGTTATCATCTGTCACACAGTTTATGAATCAGAGAAAAGTAAGAAAGTTTACCCAAAATATTGGATCTGACCTGCTGACTGTATGTTCAGTTCTTGAATGTTCACTCTAAAATTACCACTTGACTTTGTTTATCATGCTTTGAAAAGGCAGGAGTTTTACTGAGCTCTACTCTGTGATTGACATCTTACTGAGCCTACTCAGAGACCAGAAGTCAACATCAAATGAAGCTTCTGCATTTGTGAAATCAGAATCACTAAATTTATCCAAGTTGCTCTGAAGTTCATAATTTTGTCCTTTATGGCTGCATAATATTCCATCATGTATATATACCACATTTTTTAATCCAGTCTGTTTTTGATGGGCAGCACAGTTAGTTCCATGTTTTTGCTAGTGTGAATAATGCTGCAATAAACATGCATGTGCAGGTATCTTTTTCATAGAGTGATTTGAGTTCCTCCAGATAAATTCCAAGAAGGGGAATTGCTGGGTCATATGGAAGGTCAATTTTTAGATCTTTTAGGCATCACCACACTGCTTTCCACAGAGATTGTACTAGTTTACACTCCCACCAACAGTGTAGAAGTGTTCCCTTTTCCCCTCATTCTCTCCAGCATCTGCTGTTTCTGAGCTATTGATGATGGCCATCTGACTGGAATTAGGTGGTATTTCAGTGTGGGAAACTGCCAGGGGGGAGGGGCACACTTCACAGTAAGGGTACCTGATCTCAAACCAGGTGAAGTGGGGACCAAAGGGAAGCCCAAACTTTACCTGTACAGTACAATGACCACTTGTATACCTAATCCTGAATTGTACCCACATCTCTAAAATAAGAATAAAATTTTAAAAAAGCAAAACACGGAAAGTTCTAGAGCTCAGGTAGAGAACTGAAAAGCTGGCTAGGAGTTGGATAATTTAATTTTCCTTCCTGGTTTTATTACTGCCACACTAAGGAGTTTTTCCTTGAACTGATAGTATCAAGATAAGATTAAGAATAATAAAAAAGCTTTTTCTGTTTTTGTTTTTCTTTAATTCCTATGTGCTGGGTACATCCCATCAGTGGCCAAAGATAAAACTCATGGGTGACAAAGACTAAAATCAGCCGGGCTCGGTGGCTCAGTCTGTAATCCCACGCCTTTGGGAGGCTGAGATGAGTGGATTGCCTGAGTCCGCCCGCGGGTTCGAGACCCGCCTGGGCAGCGAGACCTCATCTCTACAATAAATCAAAAAATCAGCCCGGTGTGGTAGCGCATGCCTGTAATTCCGGCTACTCGGAAGGCTGAGGCGGAAGGATCGCCAGAGCCCAGCAGGTCGAGGCTGCGGTGGCCAGGAGCAGCCACTGCACTCCAGTCTGGGTAACAGAGTAAGACTCCAACTCAAAAAAAAAAAAAAAACCAAAGACTAAAATCAACAAAGATTTCATAAAGTCTATTGTGCCTGCTACAGTAGCTTTTTGGAAGAGATTGGTAATTCTGGCTAGTTACTCTCAGTTCCCCACCACCTAATCCAATCTTTGCCTTTTTTTCTGCTCTGAGAGGTGGAGCTTTACTAACCGTATCAGTCAGGTTTCCTTGGTCTTTGACTCTAGTTTGATTTGGCTAATAGGAGGCACTATTGGGAGATGAAAAGACAGAAAAAAGAGAGAGATTGAGGTATTTCTTCTCCTGGCTCTTTCTTTACCTCAGCACTATGATTCTAGCAAAGGCTGGACTCATGTCTAGCCACACCTCCAGCCTTCTTCAGGCTCTGTTAATGCCATTTCTTCTCACCCCTTTATCTCTAAATGTAGTAGTGATTTCTCATTCTTGCTAATCTGGTTGTGTAATAATTCTTTATTTATACCCTTAGTCTTGTCCACACCTCCAGAAACAATACTTTCATTAAATTCTAGTCAGTTAACCTATGATTGTGCCTTTCGTGTTTTGTTGGGCCCAAATACAATAATTTTATCAGATATTGTTCCAGGAAATAGACTCTCAAAATGTGACTTTGGGATTGGGCAGCTCACACATTTGAAGAGCATTTGAATATCCAGTGCTTACTCTAATTCTTATCAATGGTGGCATATAGGATGAATTACAGGTAGAAAGCAAGGCATTGGGAGTTTGAGTGACTGTAGGGTTAGCCGTTATGGTGACAATGATAATTATGAGCATTGTAGATTATTATGGTTTCTTCTGACTGCCCTGGAGAAAGTCCAAAAAGAAAAAGTTTATCTTAAGACTTTAAATTCCCATCTCAAGGTATAAGTGGAGGGTCAGAAAATCTCAATGGTTACCTTAAAGAAGTGTTTTATCTACCTTGTCTAGCTCTGAGACTAACATGGCTTTGATGAATTGTAATGTCAGTTAAATGTGCAACCCACCAGATCTCTAATGCACTGGTAAGGGCACTGTTCTGGAAGAAGTGGGATGAGGAGTTAGTCTATTTAATCTATATTATCAAATTTACCAACATAAAGCTGATCCTAATACTTCTTCACCTCTTCATTATCCTTTTACTATCTGGAATAAAGGGTGATATGCCCTGTTTAATTCCTGCTATTCATCAGTTGAGTCATCCCTGTTTTTCTTAATCAGTTTGACTAGAAGTGTATCGATTGTATTGATGTTTCTGAAATGTGGTTTCATTGACACTCTTTATCAGTTTAATAGATTTCTGCTCATATCTGTATTATTTTCTTCCTTCTGCTTGCAGTAGTTTTAATTTGTCTTTGTTTTAGTTTCATGACTTGGAAATTTTAATTTTTAATTTGAAACCTTTCTTATTTTCTTATGTAGGGCTTTTAATGCTATACATTTCTCATGGCTACTTTAGCTGCTTCCCACAAATGTTGATATATTATGTTTTCTTTTAATTTAGTTTCAGAATTGTTCCTAGTTTCCCTGTGATTTCTCATTCACCTGTGAGTTATTCAGAAATGTATATTTTTATTTCCAAATATTAGGAGATTTTTCAAATATATTATTGTATTTGATTTCTAGGTTAATTCCATTGTTTTCAGAGAAATATTTTAACTCTTAAGCTTGTAGAGACTTATTTTGTTGCCCAGAATATGATCAAAGAAATGTCTATGTGCACTTGAAAAAAAGAATGTACAGTCTGCTGCTGTTAGGTATAGCATCCTACAAATGTCAATTAGGTAAGTTAGTTTAGACGGTTGTTCAATCCATCTACAGAATCCTTATTGATTTTTCTATTCATGTTTTCTAATGATTACTGAGAGAGGAGAATTGAAGCCTCCAAATGGAAATGTTAATCTATTTCTGGAATTTTAAAACACATTCTGAAGTTCTATTTTTTTGGTGTATACACATTTTGGAGTGTTGAGCTTTCTAATGAAATGACCCCTTTATCATTATATTATATACTTCTATATTTCCTATAATAGTTCTTGTTCTCAGGTCTGCTTCATCTAATATTTGTATAACCATTCCAACATTTGACTAGTATTTTCAACATGTATCTTTTTCCTTCCTTTTACTTTAAACCTATGTGGGTAGAATATCCCTAATCTGAAAATCTGAGATCTGAAATACTCCAAAACCCAAAACTTTTAGTGCCAACATGACACTCAAAGGAAACTCCCATTGAAACATTTCTAATTTTAGATTTCAGAGTAGGAATGCTCAACCAATATTTCATACATATTCCAAAATCTGAAATTTGAAATATGTCTGGTCCTAAGCATTTCATATAAGCTATATTTAACCTGTACATATATTTTTATTTTTAAAAATGGAAACTATAAGAGGTTTCTGTAGACAGCACACAGCTGGGACTACCATGTGATGGTATTTCAAAATCTTTAAAACAAATTTTTTTATTTTAAAGATTGGGGTGTAATTCAGGGTTAGGTATACAAATGTTCATTTTACAGGTATCCTTGTTGATGAGGTGTGCCCCCTATAATCTTATTTTAACCAAAGTGTTTAGGCCCCACTTACAGCTAGTATAGTGACAAATATTGTATTATCTATATTTGCCATCTTGCTACTTTTTACAAATATTTTTCCTCTTTTTAAAAATTTTAAAGCTTTATTTTAAACATGCAGGGTACAATTCAGGATTAGGTATACAAATGGTGATTGTACTGGTAAACTTTGGGCCCACTTTGCCTGATTTGGGATCAGGTACACTTATTGATGAAGTGTGCCTCCCCTCCAGCAGTTTCCCACTACTGCCAATCCCTTTCTTATAGTATTATGATAATTGTTCAGGGTCCACTTATGAGTGAGAACATGTTATGTTTCTCTTCTTTCTGAATTTTGAAAGTATTTCTTAGTATTTTATCTTATCTTCAATGCTGATTTATCAGTTATGCCTTTTTATTTTTAATTGTTTATCTGAGGTTTATAATAACTCATCTTTAATTTGTCACAGTCTACCATCAGAAAATATTACATTATTTCATGAATAGTATGAGAAACTTATAAATTCATACTTCCATTTATCTCTTTTCTTCTTTTGTATTATTTTTTCATAAGTTTTGCTTCTGCGTGTTATAACCCTTAAATATTTCAATATTTTGATTGACATAGAATTGTCCTTTAAAATGATGAATGCTAAGAAAAATATTTTATATACTCGAATTTTTACCATTTCCAGTGCTCTTCATTTTTTAATGTAGATCTAAATTATCATCTAGTATCATTTTCCATTTTCCTACAGAACTTCCTGTAAGATGCCTTATGGTACATTATCTTATCTGCTGGCAGTAAATTCTCTCAACCCTTGTTCATCTGAGAACATCTTCAATCTTCATTTTTTAAAGTATTTTTTGCAGATATCAAATTCTGAGTTCTCAGAGATTTTGCAATACTCTAAATGTGTCACTCTCATTGTGGTCTGGTGTGCATAGTTTCTAATGGAAAGTCTGCTGTTATTCTTATCTTTGTTTTTCCATATAATGTTTCTTTTTTTCTTTCTTTGACTGCTTTTAAGATTCCCCCTTTATCTTTGGCATTAAACAGATTTATTACAGTGTACAAGGTGTAGATTGCTGTTTCTTTTTTGTGGTTGGAGTTCTCTGAGCTATATTATTTGAATCTATGTCTTTGTTGTCTTTCTGTGGTTTGCTATCTTTCATTAATGTTGGGAAATTCTCAGTTACTGTCTCTTCAAATATTATTTGTACCCCATTCTCTCTCTTCTCCAACTTGGAGTCCAATTTCACATATATTAGACTGATATTGTTTTACATAGCTTCACTGTTCTTGAATTATCTGTTCTTCTGTTTTCTTTCTCCAGTATTTTTCTTTTGCATTTCATTTTGAATAATTTCTATTGATCTATATTAAAGTTCACTGACTCCTTGGTTTTCTCCAGCCAACTCATTAGATAATCAAGAAAATCATTTACCTTTGATTCTGTAGAGTTCTCTTAAAATTTCTAGTATTTTTATTTGATTCTCTTTTATAGTTTTCATTTCTGCTGAAAGTTCTGATTTGCTTATGCATTTTGTCTACCATTTCCACCTGATACTTTGACATATTAATTACAGTTATTTTAAAGTCCCTGTTTGATAGTTGCAATATTTATATCATCTCTATGACTAGTTCTGTTAATTATTTTGCCTCTAATAAGGTCTTACTTTTCCCCCTTACTTGTTTTTGTCTCATAATTTTTGATAGAACATCAAATTTGGTATGGAAAAGATAGTAAGAAATTTGTATCTGCAAATAAGCATATTTATTTTTCTGTTAGGCAAATAATATGGGAAAGTTGAGTCAGTATTTGAGTTGGATGTGGGTTTTGTTGTTGTTGCTGCTGTCACTACCCTTAAATTATCTCAGTGGTGAACTGCTCCATTGTGATGGGTGTGGAGTCCAAGGTACCAGAGGGTCTTCTTTGGTGTTCCTGGACTGTCTTCAGGTTTTATTAGTCCCTACAGGCCTGTGCCACAATCCTCACAATTTTGCCCTTTCTTCAATTATATATTTCTCTTGCTTTTTACTTAGTGCAAAACTCATGGCAGGGTAGGGAAAATTCTTGGTTATCCTCCAATCTATCTGCCATACAGCATTAAGAGTGACCCATATAGGTAATATTAATTCAATAGCCTGATAGAGGTCTACAAAAGTTAATGAGTCATTAATGCTGTGATAATGCTAAGCCAACTAAACAACTCTGTTCAAATGATCCCCATCTCCAGGTTTTTCTGAAAGCTCACAAGATGAGAAGGTACCTAGATAGCCCTCTCTGTCAGAATATTTTCTTATTTCCTAGAAGAGAAAAAAGATGGAAGGACTTGGTATAAAATGTGATGTTCAAAGCCCAGTCATGAGCCTCTCCCATTGAAGGGCTGTCTGAAGACAGAACTCCATTATCTTCATAATAAATCTTTCATCTACCCAACACCTCCCAAACTGCTCCCAATTCCAAAGAATACAGGAACTCTGCTGGAATTTACCCAATCAAAGGTTAACTTTATTTCAAATGTCATTATTTTTAAAGTTTTTTACATTTATTTAAAACTAATTTTATTTAAGGTTTAACTTTATTTTAAACTTTTTTCAAATGACTGTGCCTCCAGCCAGCTTTTTCTGAAAATTCATAATGAGGAAAGGTAGCTGGGGAAGCCACAACTTAAATGGAAAAAGAATAAGAGTTTAATTAATTCTACCACTGCATTATTGATCTCTGTTACATGAGGTTGCTGGTAAAATGTGGTCCTAAAGTATATACCATCCATTTACACATGATGTCTTATTTACCCAGATCCTTGCATGGGCCACTGTGGTTCTTCAATAGTAAAGTAGCACAGCCACGCTGCATGCTGGAGATCCCAAGATTGTGACTCATAGGGCTCAGCTACTTTAGTTAACACACAAGCTACCTTCAATGCACCAAGAGGTGCTGGGTCAAGCATCATCAGTGACTCTAGGGAGCTATATCACCAGTCTTCTATAGGAGGCCACCCTGCATGATCCTCAAATACCACATATACCCTTTGAAAGGGGTTGCTTTCAGTAACTCAGATGATGTTCTGGTACTTTCCTCCCTGGAGAACATAAAACAAAATTACACACTGAATCCACAGTCAGGTGCCTTGATAGAATGTTCATTCTTCTAATATTATGGAATAAAAAATTGAGAAACATGACAGATATGTCCTTAAAATAAGAACACAAAGCAAGTTAAAAAAAGAGAGACTAAAATAATATTAACAAAACCCAACTATAAGCAGTCCAGGAGTTAGGTCCCTTCTAGAATTCCCACCTTATACTTCTTCCTGTTTCAGGCTTTTCACACCCCATTTTGGGTCCTTCATACCCAAGATGAAAAAGCCAGAGGTAGAAAGTCTTTTTTTTTTCTGGAGCCCATGCTGAGGGCCATGACCATATCAAAATAAGTCATTGTTCTTCAGAACTAGGAGTCTCTGTAATGAGGGTTATGGGGCTATGCCTTGCCCCAACATAACTCAGCATCGTTAGACTAGCATAAGATCACATCACAAATTCCAAAGTCAGATAGATAATAAACCACTGTTACAGTTATTTGTTGAGATGGTAATCTTCATAAGCGTACCTATGGTGAAAAACCAACATTCTGGCAAATGCATACCTGCTAACTGTTCAAAGATCACCTTGTTTCTGTTTTTCTTTTTACTTCTTCCTGGCATCTTGTGCTTCACAAGGGGTTGCTATTTCCCATTGATTACTCTTAGACACACAGAGATTTAGAAGAAAACACTGATAGGCTCTTCCCCTCTCATCTGTAGAGAGCAATAGACTGCTTTTGGACCTTCAATATATATTTTAGGAAAAATAAAACAAGCTATTTCCTAATGCAGAGCTTGCTGGAAGTGATTATTGTTTTACTTGTCATTTGCATATCTAGGAAAAGGCATATTCATGAAGAACTGATTCAGAGATTATTCATTTTTCTTTTATAATTTTTTCATGTCATAAGTGTGCTCATGTTGTGAAATATTAGAAAGCATAACAGTAAAAAAAAGTCTATCATATACTAACATAAATCATTAGGAATATTTTGGGGTATTTCCTTCCAACTATTGCTTCTATTTATCCATCAAAATGAACCCATCCAACCATGGACACAATCATAGTATATATAAAATAAAGAATCATCTTTCAAAAAGACTATTTTATTTTTTAACTTCTGTATAATACATTTTTGTATTATATGTATAGGCATATTTGTAGTTTCAAAATTATATTACATCCTTAATAGAATTACAGGGCATTACAATGTGATTATTTCTACTTCTACATAAGTGTCACTCAATTGTCTTCCAGCTAGGAGAGGAATTCAAAATGTCTAACACCAAGTATGGATGCAGGTCAATCAGAACAGATTTCTGCAGTCAATAACCAGTACAGGAGCCTTGGAGCACATCATTAGAATATTAGCCTGTTTGTGTTAATTTACTTGTCCACCAACTCAAAATCTTCACAGCACTAAGTATTAACATTAAAAATAAATCAGAGACGGGGCAAGATGGCGACGGCATAGGTGAACTGGTGAGATTCTCT
>NW_007073964.1:0-499 GCF_000164805.1 Carlito syrichta
ACATAATGGAATGGAATGGAATGGAATGGAATAGAATGGAATGGAGAGTAACATAATTGAATGAAATGGAATGGAATGGAATGCAATGGAATGCATAGTAACGGAATGGAATGGAATGGAAAGGAGAGTAACGGAATGAAATGGAATGGATTGGAGAGTCATGGAATGGAATGGAATGGATAACAATGGAATGGAATGGAATGGAATGGAAAGGAATGGAATGGAATAGAGTGGAACAGAATGGAGAGAAACAGAATGGTATGAAATAGAATGGAGAGTGACAGAATGGAATGCAATGGAATGGAATGGTTAGTAATGGCAAGGAATGGAATGGAAAGGAGACTAACGGAATGGAATGGAATGGAATAGAATGGAATGGAGTGTAACAGAGTGGAATAAAATGAAATGGAATGGAATGGAATGAAGAGTAACACAATGGAATGGAATTGAATGGAGAGAAAAGGAATGGAATGGAATGGAATTTAATGCAATGGATTGT
>NW_007073965.1:0-645 GCF_000164805.1 Carlito syrichta
CACTCCTGCAGTTCCAGCTACTTGGAAGGCTGAGGCAGAAGGATTGCCGAAGCCCAGCAGGTTGAGGCTGCGGTGGCCGGGAGCGACCACTGCACTCCAGTCTGGGTGACAGAGTGAGACTCCAACTCAAAAAAAAAAAGAAAAAAAGAAAATGGCAACATTTTTACCAAGTAAACTTATCCCAAAAAATACTCAGCTCTTACATCATTTCCACTTCCTCGTGCATAGGACTTGTCCCTCAGAGGACACAAAGCCAAGTTAAACCCTGCATGAACACTGACTATTCCACTAACATTTGGGCCCAAAACACAAGATTATGAGGGAAATCATTCTTGAATATAAACCAGTGGCTTTCATATTTGGACAACAAAGCAAGTAATGGAGCCTTGAAATTGACCTTGGGAAGATAATCACCCCATGGACAGATAGATTTCAGTCCTTCATACTCTTCTCTCAAAAAGTACATTCAAGTTACAGCCTTTATGTTTTCAAGTCTGCAAAATTCATCTCAATCACAGACCACCTTGGAAATCTCACCTCTATCTCTATGCTACAAATGAAGAACATAATGTAGGAGGGGCCATGATTCAAGTCTGTAACCAAAGATCATGGGATGACCATGGAGTCAGACAGGTCCTGAACTAA
>NW_007073966.1:0-676 GCF_000164805.1 Carlito syrichta
CAGAAATAACCCAAACTCTTAAAAACACAGAAAATAAGCTAAAAAAGACAGAACAAAACCTTCAAGAGATGAGTGACTACCTCAAGAGGCCTAACCTAAGAATAATCGGACTCCCTGAGGCAGAAAGAGAAACAGAGACCACATTGGAACAAACTTTCCACGAGATCATTCAAGAAAATTTCCCTTATCTAATCAGTGATACAAAAATTCAAACACAAGAGATTCAGAGAACCCCCGCAAGACAACAAATGAGAAGATCAACTCCTAGACACATAATAATTCGCCTAAATAAAGTAGGCACAAAAGAAAAAATCCTAAAGGCAGCAAGAGAAAAAGGCCAGATCACCCACCATGGAAGACCAATCAGAATAGCAGCAGATTTATCTGCAGAAACCCTGCAGGCTAGGAGAGCTTGGAGCCCTATCTTCAAAGTCCTAAAGGATAAACAATTTCAACCAAGAATAACCTACCCAGCCAAGCTAAGCTTCATCAGTGAGGGAGAATTAAAATCTTTCCCAGATATCCAATCCCTAAGAACTTATGCAGCCACAAAACCATCTCTGCATGAAACACTTAAGAAAGTACTAAACAAAGAAGAAAAGGAAAAAAGAACAACGTTCTTCACAAGAGTATAGGGAAAAGAATAAAATATACACGAACCAACCCCAAAAGCAAA
>NW_007073967.1:0-820 GCF_000164805.1 Carlito syrichta
ACGGAGTACACAGACAATCCACCAAACGGGAGAAAATATTTGCAAACCATGCATCCGACAAAGCCATAATATTCAGAGTCAGTAAGAAACTTAAAAATCCCAAAAAGAAAAAAATCAACCTCATTAAAAAAGTGAGCTAAGAACATCGACAGACATTTTAAAATATGAAACAAGCAGCTAGCAAACAAATGAAAAGAATATTTAACATCGATAATCATCAGAGAAATGCAGACCAAATTCCCAATGAGATATCATCTCTCACCAGTAAGACGGCTATTGTCAATAAGTCAAAAAATGTCAGATGTTGATGAGGTTGTGCAGAAAAGTATCACTCACACACTGTTGGTCAGAATGAAAACTAGTTCAGTCCTTTGCAAAGCAGTTTTGGAGTTTGCTGAAAGATTTAAAAATAAACTCACCATGCAACCCAGCAATACCAATACTGGGTATATATCCAATGAAACATAAATCCTTTCACCAAAAGATACCTGCCACACAAACGTATGTCGTGGCAGTATTCACAGTAGAAAACACATGAAATCAATCTAGGTGCTCATCAGCAATGGATCGCATCAGAAAAAAACAACACAAATACACCATGGAATGCTACACAGCCATAAAGAATCAAGTCACGTCTCTCGCAACAACGTGGATGCAGCCGGATGCCGCAATCCTAAGCAAGTTAATGCAGAAGAAAACCAAATACCACATTCTCTCACTTATATGAGAGAGCTAAACACTATGTACCTATGGACATAAAGATGAGATAAGGCCGAGTGCCGTGGCTCAGCCTGTCATCCCTGCCACTTTTGGAGGCCTA
>NW_007073968.1:0-606 GCF_000164805.1 Carlito syrichta
AAAGCAGGTGGGTTCTGAGAGTTCTGCTCTCATGCCCTCACACTCTGTCCAGGTCAACCATTCCTTCTTATACTCCTGAGCGCTAATGCACTCGTGTCTGACTTTCTGATTATTGGGTACACACACCTCACTTGTGGACTTCCACAACAAAAGAAACAACCCTGAAGTTCAGATGCTCAGGTCTCTCAGAGAGAAGCCCGGCTCATCAGGTTACATACTGCACGATCTATGCGTGAGATGGGAAAGGCACAGATTTTGGGAGGGAGATAAAGTCTGTAGGTGCTGGGGCCTGAAGTAAGCAGAGGCTGCCAAGAAACAGGAGGGGGGAGTCTGGGGAGTAAGTCAGAGTCTCACTCTGTTGCCCAGGCTGGAGGGTAGGGGTACATTCCTGGTCACCGCAGCCTCGACCTGCTGGACTCAGGCGATCCTCTCTCCTCAGTCTTCCAAGTAGCTGGGACTACAGGTAAGCGTCACCACACTCAACTAATTTTTTTGATTTATGGTAGAGACAACATCTCACCATGGTGCTCAGGCTGGCCTCAAACCCCTGGGCTCAGGCAATCCTCACACCTCCACCTCTCAAAGTGCTGGGGATGACAGGCATGA
>NW_007073969.1:0-795 GCF_000164805.1 Carlito syrichta
CTAGCATACTCCTAAACAGACAAAAATTGGAACGATTTTCCCTGAAAACTGGAACAAGACAAGGATGCCCACTCTCTCCCCTCCTGTTCAATATACTATTGGAAGTCCCGGCTAGAGCAATCAGAAAAGAGGAGGCGATCAGGGGTATCCAAATAGGAAAAGAGGAAGTCAAGTTATCTCTCTTTGCAGACGACATGAGTGTGTACCTTGAAAACCCAAGAGAATCTGTCAAAAGCCTCCTTGAACTGATAAAGGATTTTGGCAAAGTCTCAGGGTATACAATAAATGTACAAAAGACATTCAATTGTTAAATTTTGGTGAGTACCTACTGGGCCCCAGATGCCATTCTATACATTATGGGACTAAAATCATTCTGGATTACAATTCCATGTAAAGACCGTCATTTTTGAGAAAAACACAGGAGGCAGATGGAACTGAACAACTGGCAACTAAAACCTATTTTGCCACAATAATTTGTTCAGAAGAGGAAAGGAAATTCAGACTTACCTAATATGAGTGACGGTCAAGAAATTTTTCTGGGAGATAAAATTTCTGCCTACTAGGGGCATGAATAAGAATGCCAATAGCCTTGATTGTTTCTGGCAGCAAACCCACAACCAGAGAAAGATACTGCCTTCAGTTGAGGGAAGAGAATTGAAGAACAAAGCCATGAAAAGAAACTTGATACTTGATGGCATCATTAAGCAACCAGATAAAGGGTTTTTTTAAGCTTAAATGAGCAGAATGAGCTAGGCTCAGTGCCTCAGCCTGTAATCCCGCGCCTTGGGAGGCTGA
>NW_007073970.1:0-1425 GCF_000164805.1 Carlito syrichta
CCCTGGGAGCAGTGAAGAGAAGGGGATTGAAAGCAAAACTCCCTGGTTCTTTCCAGCAAGAGTTTTTTCAATCTTCCTGTGGCTACTTGGTATCATGACTTCTAACTAACTTACATCAAGATGTTATCAAGGCATAGAACAGTAACCTTCCCACAGCCTGAGTTGGAGTTCAGAATTTGATGAGCCTTTCCTCTGACTCACCTCAGTGATAAATCCAGGTCTACTCATTTCATCTGGAAGCAGTTTGTCCATGCACCAAGTGCCACAACTTCTACAGCTTCCACCTAATAGACTCTCTGCTTTGCCTTTCTGAGTCTACTTGAGACTACAGAAACAAAGAGTTAGATTTACAGTGGAACCACTTCCAGAATAGAACTATTTTTAAAGGCTCAGTGTGTAAGTACAGGCATTTGTCACATATCTTTGCCCCAGCTTAGTACCGATAAAATAGGAGATAGATGCTTATGTTCATCTTCACCGTGAAGACAGAAGGAATCAGAACACACTCTTTACACTCCAATCTTTTCAGCTACATCTGGAAGTTCTGGATTCTACCTTACCAGTCTTGGGGTACTGACAAGACATCTCACATCTTAATCTTTGAGGGATGAACCCAGAACAGATAAAGCAGTTTACAAAAACACAAAGGTTAGAAAGGTACCTTAGCATTTCTGGTCAAATGGATTAGTGAGATCCTTTTCTACACAAGAACTCTCTGACAAACTAGGAGAGACAGTCTACTATAATGTGCAGAAGCCAACACAGAAAATCAGGCAAAATAAAGAAACATGGAAATATGTTCTAGGTAAAAGTACAAGATGAATCTCCATAAATCAGCCCTAATAAAATGGAGATACTCAGCAGAGAATTCAAAATAATGGTAATCAAGATTATCACCAAAGACAGGAAAGAAATGTAAGAGAAAATTGAGAATTTAAAAAAGGAGAATATGCAAAAGTGCCAAACAAAGGTAATACAGCTGAAGAATGCTATAACTATATTTTAAAAATTCAATAGGGGGATTCAACAGCCAACTAGATTAAGCAGAAATAAAGGTCAGTGAACTAGAATACAAGTCCAAGAAAATCATCTAATCTGAATGAGCAAAAGAAAAAAGGAGTGAAGAGGGAAGATAGTTTGAGGGACTTATGGGACACCATCAAGTGGAAAAACATACACTCCTTGATTTTTCAGAAGAAGTAAAACAGAAAGGAACAGAAAACATATTCCAAAAATAATGGCAGAAAAGTTCCCAAGGGTAAAAACAGAGAACTCTAGACCCTCAAACCCCCAAATCCTAAAGAATTCGACTCCAAAGAGACTGAACTCGAGACATATAATAATTACATTGTCAACATTTAAAGACAGAGAGTTTTTTTTGTAGCAGGAGAAAAGTAAGTCATTATGTACAAAGAAACTGTACAG
>NW_007073971.1:0-748 GCF_000164805.1 Carlito syrichta
ACTATTTTGACGTATGTTCCCCGTATGCCTAGATGTTCAAGGGTTTTTATCAAGAAGGGGTGCTGGATTTTATCAAAAGCTTTTTCTGCATCTAGTGATATGATCATGTGGTTTTTGTTTTGACATCTGTTGATGTATTTAATTACATTTATGGTTTTACGAATATTGAACCAGCCTTGCATGCCAGGAATGAAGCCTACTTGGTCATGATGGATGATTTTTGAGATGTATTGCTGAATCCGGTTTGCTAGGATCTTGTTGAGAATTTTAGCATCTATGTTCATCAAAGATATTGGCCTGTAGTTCTCTTTCTTTGTTGGATCTTTACCTGGTTTGGGTATCAATGTGATGTTGGCTTCGTAAAATGATTTGGGGAGAGTTCCATCTTTTTCAATCGCCTGGAATACCTTCAGTAGGATTGGTATCAGCTCCTCCTTAAATGTCTTGTAGAATTCTGCTGGAAAGCCATCTGGACCAGGGCTTTTTTTTGTAGGAAGTTTTCTTATTACGTGGTCGATTTCCTTGATTGTTATTGGTTTATTTAGGGTCTCAATTTCTTCTTGTTCCAACCTAGGTAGGTTGTGTGATGTCAGAAAGTCTTCCATTTTCCTTCTGGTTTTTCAAGTTTGTTTCCATACAAGTGTACGTAGTAGTCTCTAATGATCTTTTTGTATTTCTTCAGGGTCAGATGTGACTTCATCTTTTGTGTTTCTGATTATGCTTATTTGGTTTTTTTCTCGTTTTTCTT
>NW_007073972.1:0-1250 GCF_000164805.1 Carlito syrichta
TCCCAGTTATTATGGTGCTAGAGTCAATGTCTTTCTTTAGTTTTCCTAGAAGTTGCTTTATGAATGTTGGTGCGCCTATGTTGGGTGCATATATGTTTAGGATAGATATTTCTTGTTGATGGAGTGAACCTTTTATCATTATGTAGTGGCCCTCTGTATCTTTTTTAATTTTTGATGGCTTAAATAGTATTTTGTCTGAAATTAGGATCGCGACTCCTCCTTTCTTTTGTGTTCCATTCGCCTGGAAATTTGTTTCCCATCCTCTTACTTTGAGTCTGTGTATGTCCTTTCTAGTGAGTTGGGTCTCTTGAAGGCAGTATATTGTTGCCTGGTGATATTTTATCCATTTTGTCATTCTATGTCTTTTCAGTGGTGCGTTTAATCCATTCACATTCAGACTAATTATTGAAATGTGAGAGTTCGTCCCTATCATGGAGTTCTTATTGAGTTATTGTTCTTCCACTTGGTTTTTTCTTTTTTCTTTTTCTTTCTTTTTTTTTGTCTTTCTTTTGCTTTTGGGGTTGGTTCGTGTATATTTTATTCTTTTCCCTGTACTCTTGTGAAGAACGTTGTTCTTTTTTCCTTTTCTTCTGTGTTTAGTACTTTCTTAAGTGTTTCATGTAGAGATGGTTTTGTGGCTGCATAAGTTCTTAGGGATTGGATATCTGGGAAAGATTTTAATTCTCCCTCACTGATGAAGCTTAGCTTGGCTGGGTAGGTTATTCTTGGTTGAAATTGTTTATCCTTTAGGACTTTGAAGATAGGGCTCCAAGCTCTCCTAGCCTGCAGGGTTTCTGCAGATAAATCTGCTGCTATTCTGATTGGTCTTCCATGGTGGGTGATCTGGCCTTTTTCTCTTGCTGCCTTTAGGATTTTTTCTTTTGTGCCTACTTTATTTAGGCGAATTATTATGTGTCTAGGAGTTGGTCTTCTCATTTGTTGTCTTGCGGGGGTTCTCTGAATCTCTTGTGTTTGAATTTTTGTATCACTGATTAGATGAGGGAAATTTTCTTGAATGATCTCGTGGAAAGTTTGTTCCAATGTGGTCTCTGTTTCTCTTTCTACCTCAGGGAGTCCGATTATTCTTAGGTTAGGCCTCTTGAGGTAGTCACTCATCTCTTGAAGGTTTTGTTCTGTCTTTTTTAGCTTATTTTCTGTGTTTTTAAGAGTTTGGGTTATTTCTATATTTTGGTCCTCAAGCTCTGAGATTCTTTCTTCTGCTTGGGTAATTCTGCTTTCCATGCTTATCA
>NW_007073973.1:0-691 GCF_000164805.1 Carlito syrichta
CCAGCCTCAACCCCCTGGACTCAATCCTCCTGCCTCAACCTCCTGAGTAGCTGGGACTACCATACCCAGCTATTTTTTTTTATTTTAAATAGAGACTAAGTCCCACTATATTCCCCAGGTTGGTCTTGGACTCCTAGGCTCAAGCAATCCTCTTGCCTCAACCTCCAAAAGTGTTGGAATTATAGGCATGACTCAGCACACTGGACCATCTTGAGAAATTTTATCTATGACAAATGCAGATGTACAAAAGGTACATCTCTTTATTTACTGGGGAAATTTCGATGTTTTTACATACACAGTGCTTACACCCAAAGTTGATCTTATGATAATGCACTTTTGTTGAGTCAAATTTGCAAAAAAAAAAAGCATAAAATATATTAGTCTAAAAGCCTTTACACAGTGTACACTTCCAATATTGGAAATGATTAGAAGGTGAAATATATAACATAGCTAATTTTTAAAAAGAATAATGACAATTTAAATAGTAGAATAAAACAACTTTAGAAGAAGACAAAAGACCCCAAACACCAAAAACAAAACTAAACTAAATAGACAATTTGACATATTTTTTAAAAAGTATCAGCTGGGCTCGGTGGCTCAGCCTGAATCCCGCGCCTTGAAAGACTGAGGTGAGTGGATTGCCTGAACCGGCGGGTTCGAGACCCACCTGGGCAACTTGGCGAGACCTCAT
>NW_007073974.1:0-735 GCF_000164805.1 Carlito syrichta
ATGGTCATCATTAATAAATCAAAAAATGACAGATGTTGTTACAGGTGCAGACAAAAGGGAACATTTACACACTGATGGTGGGGGTGCAACCTAGTTCACCCTCTATGGAAAGCAATGTGGTGATTCCTAAACGAACTAAAAATTGACCTTCCATACAACCCAGTAATCCATCTCCTGGGAATATAAATATGTCCCAGAGGAACATAAATTTTTCTACAAAAAAGACCCCTGAACATGCCTGTTTATTGTCATACTATTCAAAATAACAGAAACATGGAACCAACACCACTGCCCTTCAAAAATGAACTGTTTATTGCCACACTATTCAAAATAGCAGAAACATGGAACCAACACCACTGCCTTTCAAAAATGGACTGGATAAAGAAAATGTGATACATGATGGAATATAACATAGCCATAAAGAAGAACAAAATCATGGACTTCACAGGAAATTGGATGGAGTTGAAGCCCATCATACTTAGTGATCTATCACAGAAACAAAAAACCAAATACTTCATGTTTTTTACTCATCAGGGGGTCCTGAACATCAATCAAATTAGCAAAAGGGAGGAATCAGCAGTCCTTGGGCATCCCTGGGCAAAGAAGGCATGGAGGGGTGTCCATAAGAACACAGAGTGCCTGATCCCATACCAGGGGGAGTGAGGGCCAGTTGAAGATTCAAACTTCACTTGCATTCAGCCTACTTGTGTAGTAAATACTTACTTGTATTCCACA
>NW_007073975.1:0-543 GCF_000164805.1 Carlito syrichta
AAGGAACAGAAATTGACAACCTAACAAGCCACCTAAAGAAGCTGGAAAAGCAAGACCACAAAAACCCTAATTTCAGCAGAAGAATCCAGATCACCAAAATAAAAGCCCAAATCCAGGACATAGAAGACAAAAAGATAATAGAAAAAAAATCAATGAAACAAAAAGCTGGTTCTTCGAAAGAATAAACAAGATCGATGGTTCCCTAGCTAGACTGACCAAGAAAAAATGAGAAAAAAACCAAATAAGCACAATCAGAAACACAAAAGATGAAGTCACATCTGACCCTGAAGAAATACAAAAGATCATTAGAGACTACTACATACACTTGTATGGAAACAAACTTGAAAACCTTAAGGAAATGGAGGACTTTCTGACATCACACAACCTACCTAAGTTGGAACAAGAAGAAATTGAGACCCCTAAATAAACCAATAACAATCAAGGAAAATCGACTACATAATAAGAAAAACTTCCCTAAAAAAAAAAGCCCTTGGACCAGATGGCTTTCCAGCAGAATTCTACAAGACATTTAAAGGAGGAACT
>NW_007073976.1:0-830 GCF_000164805.1 Carlito syrichta
AATTGATCAGCTATTTAGTTTTGACTTTCCATTGATGGTTCGTCTACAGAAGATAAGGGGAATTTTTAAAAAATTATAGCAACTTTCAGTTTAATCCTTTCAATGAGAAAAATGATGACATGGAAGTTTATAGGAAATATAAGAGAGAGATCATGTTGTCTTAGAATTTAGTCATACAAAAGAAAAGCCTGGCCGGGTCCGGTGGTTCAGCCTGTAATCCCACGCCTTTGGGAGACTGAGGTGAGTGGATTGCCTGAGTCCGCAGGTTCGAGACCCGCCTGGGTAACTTGGCGAGACCTCATCCCTACAATAAATCAAAAAATGAGCCAGGCTTGGTAGTGCTTTCCTGTAGTTCCAGTTACTTGGAAGGCTGTGCTGGAGCCCAGCAGGTTGAGGCTGCGGTGGCCGGGAGTGGCCACTGCACTCCAGCCTGGGCAACAGAGTGAGACTCCAACTCAAAAAAACCCAAAAAAACAAACAAGCAAACAAAAAAGAAAGGTCTGCTTTTAGCAAGAAAAATATACTATACTTAGGAAACCACTTTGAAAAATGTATTATCAGTAATCATTTGGAAACTATGGAAAATTCCCAAATTTAGAATTAAATGTCTAGGAGCCAAATGCAAAATAATCAAAAGTCCTGGTGGAGGAATAGCAAAGGAAAATAAAACTATAGAACAATAGGATAGGTGCTAGTCACAGGGATAACTGACCCAACAGATGGCTTTCAATGACAGGTGAGAAAGTCAGGTGCACTAGAGGACAGAATACAGTCGCTAAGAATGTATCTGCCAAAGTAATCCTGTGCCTTTCTAATTGTTTCTATACTGG
>NW_007073976.1:2101-3111 GCF_000164805.1 Carlito syrichta
CTGTGCTAGCATGCTTATGCTTTTATTTATAATTGTATCATTGTTTGAGAATTAGGAGGCTGGTTCTCTGTTGCTTTTCAATCGAGGTCTTATCATAGAAATAATCCTGACTAAAGTTTTGAGAACATGGGCACTGTAGGAATCCTGACTAAAGCTTCTGACAAAACTTTGACTGACTGATAGTCTTTGTCTTAGAGTGTACATAAGTAGGAAGTTGATTATTTGACTGATTCTGAAGTGCCAAAACAAGGAAGTCTTTTTGTTTACTTTATGTAAAAATAAATACCAACATGACCATACTCTGTAAACTTTTAGGACACTACATTATGCTTTTTCTTCCAATGTTACCTTAGTCTCACCATAGAAAGAGCATAAATTTCTGTGGAGTCATGGGCAACATATAAGTTCTGTGGAGTCATGGGCTACATATTTCTCTTTAACATGCATCTCATTAATTTATACAAGCACATGTTAACTTGAAATGACCCTTTCAAATTTACAAAGTGTTTCTATGTTAGATGACAGATATTTATCATGGTTTAGCATTAAGTGTACATTTTTGTTTTGTTTTTTGTTTTTTTTTGTTTGAGTCGGAGTATCACTCTGTCGCTCAGACTGGAGTGCAGTGGCCGCTCCTGGCGATCCTTCCGCCTCAGTCTTCCAAGTAGCCAGAATTACAGGCATGCGCTACCATGCCCGGCTGATTTTTTTATTTATTGTAGAGGTGAGGTCTCGCTGCCCAGTCGGGTCTCGAACCCATGGGCTCAGGCAATCCACTCACCTCAGCTTCCCAAAGGCACGGGATTACAGGCTGAGCCACCGAGCCCGGCAAGTGTACATTTTTAATCTGAAGAAAATGTTTTTTTAATAGTCTAAATTGGAAACTGAAAGATTATATTTGTCAGAAGTGGATTCAAAATGATTGCATCCTGTGGTAAGTTCTGCTCAGTGATGAGATACCCTGCAGTGTATCTCATGAGAATGTCACATATATTAAACGATAGCAGTAC
>NW_007073977.1:0-749 GCF_000164805.1 Carlito syrichta
CAGTTGGTATGTATATCTGTTTTCCCACTTGCACTTCTCTCTTTCACTTATTTTGACTTATGATTTTATCATTGTAACTGTTACTTTACATCACGTCTGTTGTTGACCTTCTGACCTACACTGTTTCTCGATTTTATTGACCTGTGTCTGTGTAGCTATCAGTACTCCTTAGGGAATCTTTGTTACGTGTCTTTCTTCACTTCTTCCCAATCCTGTGACTGTTTTTCACCTGATAGCTGGTATGTATATCTGTTATCCCTCTCACACTTCTCTCTTTCGCTCATTTTGACTTATGATTTTATCATTGTAACTGTTGGTTTAGATCACGTTTGTTGTTTACCTTCTGACTTACACTGTTTCTCGATTTTATTGCCCTGACTCTGTGTTGCTTCAGTACTCTTTAGTACTATGTAGCTATCACTACTCTTTCTTACATGTCTTTCTTCACCTCTTCCCAGCCCTGTGTCTCGTTCTCACCTGATAGATGGTATGTATATCTGTTTTCCCTCTCACGCTTCTCTCTTTCTAACTCCCTATTGACCGCCCCTTCCTCCATTATGTTCCTCTTCTATATGCCCCCTTTTTGAATCTAGGGACCAAGACTGCAAACTGCTGAATAGACAGACTGTAAAGCACAGGGAAAAGTGAACAAAACCAGAATACCCTCATAAAGAAGATCAGGTCATTGCATAAGAGAAATAAAAGCAACCCCACCTTCCCTCAAAACAGAATTGAAGAGGGGGAGGGAA
>NW_007073978.1:0-688 GCF_000164805.1 Carlito syrichta
TTCTTCTTGTCTCTCCTCATTTTTTTAATTCTCTCCATTAATGTCTTGATGTCTGGGTTTGTTGCATGTAACCAGTCATTCTGGGGACTCTTCATTGTCTGTGTTCCAGAATCTGTTTTCTCAGTGTCTGATTTCCCAGGGGTCTGTGTAAGACCTATATTTTTCTTTTGGTTTTTCTTCATTTGTGTGGTTTTTCCCCCTCTCTACTTTTTCCTTCCCTCCACATCACTGTCTTCTTTAATTCTGTTATTCAGGGATAAAGGGATTGGTTTTACTTCTGTTTGTTCAATCTCCTATTCTTTATGTGTGTCCTCTTACTTTGTTCAATTTTGAAGTTGCACTGTAGATTGGAGGTTGTCCTTTTTGCAGTTTTGAGATGTACTTAAGGGGAGAGCTGTGATTCAAAATTTTTCTTCAGGTCCTGGTATTCTCTGACAGTTGTGTGGATAATGTGGAACCCACTTCCCACTGCCCTATAATGTGTCTGTGCAGTGGGGCTGTAGGTTTACTCCATGAAATAAAATGTGGTTAGCTCACCTCAGACAATGGAACAGATGATGTTATGAAGAGCTGAGTCTACAAATCCAGCATCATTGAAGCATTTTTATCATGACTGCTTTAGAATCTTTCAGATACTCCTGATGTCTCTGTCATCTTGTATTGGCATCTAGTGATTGCCTCTTTTCAT
>NW_007073979.1:0-1313 GCF_000164805.1 Carlito syrichta
CAAAGTCATAATCTGAGAAAAGGAAACTTAAAAACTTAAACAAAACTTAAAAGTTTTCTATGAATGCTTATTACTGTTTAAATCTTTTCGATGGAAATTGTATCATCTTAAATGTGTGTTTTATCCAAACAAATCTATTCTAAAAATCAAATAGTAGCTGTCACACTCTTGGATAATGGGCTGTACGGTTACCATGACAATGACCATGGGCTGAAGCAAACAGAGTTTCGGCATGTAACGAAACTAGAAAAACGTCCTGCCTGGCTAGAGGCGGGGCAATAAAACTATTATGATAATTTAGTTTCTAATCTTAATCCTAGGAGAAACTGCCTTTGGGAACAAGAGCTGACTAACCAGTCTACAAGGAAATAGAAGTTTAAAAATATCTAGAAAAAAGTACAACTTAGAAGGGACAAAGTCATATAAAATAATTCTACTGTGCAACTTTCCATCAGGTGTATAGAGATTTACTTATAAATTTTACTGCCATGTATGCACACTGGTCACTAATCACATGCCAATATTATAGGTATAACTGATATCCTATGTCAGAGGTGATCTTCCAGATGGGCCTTTACAGGCCTCCGCCATGTAGCTATAGATGTTGGCTCCCAACAGGTTGCCTAGCACATGGCTCTCCGATCATATTTTTTCCTAAAGAAATCATATAATTCAAACAATAGAAAACTTAATTTGCTTCTATATTCATGTTGTCACAAGAAGCAGGCTTATTATTATGCTGAAGCCACTGGGAGTAGTGGGGGCTTTTGAATTCAGTAGTCATTTGACACCTCTCTGTCTCTCTTTCTCTCTCTTTCTCTCCCTCTCTTTCCCTCTCTCTCTCTCTCTCTCTATTAGGCCCAGAACCAATGCAATATTTAACATCTCTCAAGTACCTTCTTGCCACTACTTTCTTATTTTCACAACATGGAATGGTTGTTTCATGCAAAAAGAGAGAAGGAAATATTTGACAGTGAATTGTCATGGCATGTCTTGTGCCATAGGCTGAGTTGAGTATTAACTGCAATCTGCTGATTTTGGAAGAGATGAGGGTATTTCCTGTGGGAGGCTGCAATACTAATTAGCGGTGGAATGAGGCTCCCAAAATGAGCACTTCCTGTGTAGATGGTCCTTACCATTATTTTCATTCTTGTTATTTCAAAACAGAGTCAAAGAAAAGTGAAACTAAATAGCCAATAAAACAGTCTTAAATACCCAACAATGGAAATATAATATTCAAAGATAAAATGGCATAACAATTAGTTCACTAAACCAGTATGTTCACCAGAGTCCATCATAGGCCAGGGGGTGGT
>NW_007073980.1:0-1236 GCF_000164805.1 Carlito syrichta
CCAGAAAAGCCAGGTGTGACGGCCCAGGCCTGTAATCCCAGTGCTCTGGGAGACCGAAGCAGGAGGATGACTGGAGCCCAGGAGCATAAGACCAGCCCTGGCCATGCAGGTAGACCCTATCTTGACCCCATCAAAACCGAGATTCTGGGGTCGTGGTGCCTGTCGTTCTGGCCACTCCGGAGGCTGAGGAGGGAGGATTGCCAGAGTCCATGATTTTGAGCTGGCAGAAAAGAATGGTCATGTCCCTGGGCACCAGCCTGGGCCACAGAGCCAAACCCTGTCTCCAAAAACATCAGAATCATACAGATTCTCAACTGCATGTGATGTGTTCACAGGGCGACTGGCTTTAGAGACAGAAAAAAATGGGAATGGGGAGAAGAAATTTCCCAGGGTGAGGGATGTGTCCCTGGCTTTTCTTGGCAGAATGTCTTTGTTGCTGAGTTGAAGGGCCAGCCTGCCTGGGGCACATTTCTCACCTCGGATAGGAGAGCCAACAAGTAACTGGCCCAGAAAGATTGGGAACTCCTACAACAAAGTGAGGGAAGCCATTTGGGGGCATTAGGGCTGGAAGGTGCCAAACTTGGGGTACCCTAACATGTGGGGATGCGGGTGTAAAGAACTGAGAGCAGAATGTTTGCAGGATAATGGACTTCTTTCTTTCCTTTTTAAATTTTTCTTTCTTTCTTTCTTTCTTTCTTTCTTTCTTTCTTTCTTTCTTTCTTTCTTTCTTTCTTTCTTTCTTTTTATTTCCTTCTTTCTTTCCTTTCTTTCTTTTCTTTCCTCACTAGGTTGCCCAGACTGTTCTCAAAGCCCCCAACTCGGGCCATCTGTTGGCCTGGGCCTCCCAAACTGCTGCGATCACAGGTTTTCCATTTGGTCGACATCCTGGTCTTCCTTCCTGGTCTTGAACTGTGGGCTGGAGTTGATCGTCCCCCTAGGCTTGCCTTCACCCAAGGTTTTCTAGGTTTTGCTTGGGTCGAGGTGGTGACTTGCTATAGTGTCCAACCTTGTCTCAAGTTCCCGGGTTCTGGCCATCTTCCCATCTCAGCCTCCCCAAGTGCCAAGGAGACAAGTGTGAGTCACCAGGCCGTCAACACCCCACTGAAGGTTTGAGTGTCATGCCCTTCCTTTCGCTGAGGTACTCCCTAGGAGGAGCGAGTGGTCCACCCTGTGGAACGAGAGGGGTGGAGGTGTGCACTCTCCAGCAGAGACACAGCCATGCGCCATGTGCTTCCC
>NW_007073981.1:0-879 GCF_000164805.1 Carlito syrichta
AGAATACATTCCATGCAGTGATGAGTAGAATGTGTATTCTGTGGTCTTTGGATGGAGTGTTCTGTAGGTATCAATTAAGTCCATTTGGCCCAAAGTCACATTGAGGTTCCGGATCTCCATGCTGATTTTTTGTCCTGATGATCTGTCTAGGGTTGTGAGTGAGGTATTAAAGTCCTCAGTTATGATGGTGTTAGAGTCAATATCTTTCTTAGTTTTTCTAGAAGTTGCTTTATGAAAGTTGGCGCACCTATGTTGGGTGCATATATGTTTAGGATAGATATTTCTTATTGATGGATTGAGCCTTTTATCATTATGTAGAGGCCTTCTGTATCTTTTTTTATTTTTAATAGCTTGAAGAGCATTTTGTCTGAAATTAAGATCACTACTCCTCCTTTCTTTTGCATTCCATTTGCCTGAAAGTTTGTTTCCCATCCTCTTACTTTGAGTCTGTGGGTATCCTTTCTAGTGAGGCGAGTCTCTTGAAGGCAATAGATTGTTGCCTGATGATATTTTATCCATTTTGCCATTCTATGTCTTTTCAGTGGTGCATTTAGTCCATTTACATTTAGGCTAATAATTGAAATACAAGAGTTGATCCCTGTCATAAGGTTCTTACAGAGTTGTTGTTCCTGTTTGTTTGTTGTCTTTCTTTTGGTTTTGGAGTTGATTCATGTGTGTTTTTAATCTTTTGCCTGTACTCTTGTGAAGAATGTTGTTGTTCTTTTTTCTTTTTCTTCTGTGTTCAGTACTTTCTTAAGTGTTTCTTGTAGAGGTAGTCTGGTGACAGCATAGCTTCTTAGGGATTGAATATCTGGAAAATATTTCAATTCTCCCTCACTAATGAAGCTTGGTTTGGCTGGGTAGGTTATTCTTGGTTGA
>NW_007073982.1:0-792 GCF_000164805.1 Carlito syrichta
AGTACATTGGGTCGAATTAGTATTGAGTTATTGTATCTATTGGAAGAATTGGGTGATTAAAAGAAATTTGTGACAATGTCATTAAGTGAAGTCATTTTGGAATATCAATTTTCTAAGTATTACAAAGAATGACAGAAATTACACAAAGAGCATATTTTTGCCAATTATGCAAAGTAGTCTTAAATAATAAATAAGAAGTGGGTGGGAAAGTGAATGGGAACAATCATTTTAGAGAATATGTTGTATCAGTTAATAACGGTAAAGTTGTATATCCAAACTCAAAGTTTGTGTGCTTGAGAAACCCTTATATGTATGGCAGAGGGAAAAAGTAATGATATACTCTGAATTCTTAGAATTATCAAAACATTTTTAGAATAACTTAAAAGGCAACTACTAATGGCCTACATAAGTAAAGAATGCTGTAGTCATAAAGTTGAAAAACAGACAGAGAAAAAGAATTATGTCTATATACATCAACATTTACATATCCAATATTTCATGTTGATTGGGACAACAGTTTCAGGAAGATATATGCACAATATTAACATAGGTAAATTATAAAAGGGCACATGTCAGCATTCAATCTCAAGATGATTATTTCTATAGATACAAATATGTAGTGAACACATAATTTCTGAATGGAAAAGATGCATAGAAACTTCAAATGATTATTACTTTTGATGATAAAGAATGATGGTGAGACCAGAACAATGATTTAAAGCTCAAATATATATCTTAGAATACATTTCATTTCCTTGCATAAAAGAGAGGAGTGGGGTAAGAAAGATGGAA
>NW_007073983.1:0-718 GCF_000164805.1 Carlito syrichta
CCTGCTGCTACCTCAGGCTCCCAGCCGCACTGTGCTGCCGGGCACCTGCTAGGGGGGCCACCTTCAGCCCTGCCTGTGAGCAGACACCTGCTGTATAGAGCTGGGCTTGCTTGTCTGTGCTGCCGTGTGGACGTCTCTAAATCAGGCACCGACAAGTAACCCAAAGTCTGCATTTCCGGCTCCTGCTGCCAAGTCACTAGACCTGGCTACTCTGGGCTTGAAGCTGAGGCCTTAACTGGTCACACCCTCTGTGTTCCAACAGGCCCCAGTCCCCACCTTGCCCCACCATGTCCCCCTGCCAAGGCCAGTGGTCGTTTGGCACCACGCTTGTACTACTGTCCTTTTAGCAAAAGAGAAAAAGATTCCCTGAAGCTGCAAACAAGTGGCTGGGGACAGTGTCTCACATCTCTAATCCCAGCACTTGGGGAGGGATCAGCCTGGGCAACATAGACCCAGATGGCACAAAAAACAAAATGAGGTGGGAGGATGATCTGCACCTGTAGTCCCAGCTACTTGGGAGGCTGAGGTGGAAGGATCACCTGAACCCAGGAGTCTGAGGGTACAGTGAGCTATGATTGCGCCACTGCACTCCAGCCTGGGTGACAGAGCCCTATCTCAAGCTAGACTGGGTTTGTCCTGTGCCTCAGTTTCCTCCCCAGCGCAGTGGGGGCAAAGTGGTACCTGCCTCGAGGGCTGAGGACCCAAATCATTTATGTAA
>NW_007073984.1:0-771 GCF_000164805.1 Carlito syrichta
AATTACTAGCAAAGAGGCAGCAAAAATTTTAGTAAAACAATTGGCTGTTAAAAATGCTAAAAACACTTGTTAGGCTTTAATAAGACTGATAAAAAAGACCGGCAATATAATTGATTATATCAGACAATGCTTATGATAATGATGATGATTAAAAATCCTTCCTTCTTGCCACCCTTGCTGCACCTCTCTCTAAAGTTTTCCTTAAAAGTTAAGAATACTGAAATAAAGCCTGAACTTAGTCACACTTTTCTTTTCCTTATAGAAATGTAGAAAGCTCAAGTAATAATAAACAAATGTATATAAGTAAAGTATAAGTGATATAAGTAATATAAGTAATGTATATAAGCAATATATATAAGCAATATAAATAACATATAAGTAAAAAATAATGTAAGTAATATAAGTAAAATAATATAAGCAGTATATATATAGCAATATAAGCAGTATATATATAGCGATATAAGCAATATATATATAAGTAATATAAATAATATATAAGTAATAATATAAGTAATATATAAACAATATATAATTTATATAAGTAAAAGTATATAAGTAATAAAAGAATATCTCATTGCAGTCTTGCTTTAACTGTGGTCAAGTCAGACACATTAGCAGAGATTGTTTTATTAAGAAAGGTATGGCTAACTTACATGGCACATTGTCACCATTTACTGGGTCTACTCGACTTAAAACTTTGAGTTCCAATTGCCAAAAAGGCTTTCATTAAGCTAGAGATGCTATCTAAATTTCATAAAAATGGTGATCCTT
>NW_007073985.1:0-828 GCF_000164805.1 Carlito syrichta
CATCCAGATGTCCTCTTTTTATTAGGACACCAGTCAGATTAAAGTCCATTCTAAAGGCCTCATTTTAACCTAATATCTTCTGCAAAGCCTTATATCCAAATATGGAGACATGATGGTATACTAGAGGTGGAAACTTCAACACATGAGCTTGGAGGGGTGCAAATCAAACCATGGCACCATCCATGACCATCCATGGCCACCCATGACCACCTGTATTCTGTCCACCCAGGCAACACCATAGCTCACTCACTGGACCTACATTCATTGCTAACACTGCAATGTGCCCTTTATTTTGGGTCAAAAGTTCATAGAAGCTCTGGAGTTTCTCCTCTTCACTATTAAACAAAAATGAAAATATGTCACATGTAGAATGATCTGTATCTATATATGATACAGATATGCTGTATGCTAAAGCTATTCAATTTTGCTTATTATAAAGTTAAATTTGCCACCTTGATACAGTTTATTCATCTATAAAAATAAAACTTGAGTTTGTCTGACTTTATATACACACTAGATAAGAAGAGTCTCACATTTGAAGAAAGCACATTTGAGACAACCAGTACATTTGAGACAACCCTGGGTCCCAAGTGACACCCCCTTTCTCCCCATTGATTCTCTGGTGGTCAATAAACTGGCTGAGAACTTTTGTAAGCAAAGGAGGCAGCGTGTTGCTCCTGCTGTATGCAGTAGGTGTGCCAACCCCACCATCTTGACATCATTTCTGGCATGCATGTTTCAAGGCTGTCAGCCAAGCCCCATATTCTAGGTTTTGTAGGAGAGGAACCCACAGTGATTCAACCCATCATGCAAATGTACGTGGGTCCC
>NW_007073986.1:0-651 GCF_000164805.1 Carlito syrichta
CTAAATCTCCATTAACTGTGTGAGCCAATTCTCATAATGAATCCCCTGTTGTGTATTTATGTTGATGTCGATCTATATCTATATTATCTATCTATATCTATATCTATACCTATATCTATGTATGTCTATATCTATGTCCCATTGGTCTTATCTCTCTGGAGAACCCTAATTAATACACAGTATCATACATAGTTGGGTTTGTGACCAAATTTTTTTCTCAATCAGGTAATGCTTCAGTCAAGAATCATTTACATGTTCCCTGAGACCTTGCATGAGAAATCCTCTAGAGCAGTGCTTCTTTACCTCTAATGTGCCTAGGACTCATCTGGGGATCTTGGGAAAATACAAAATCAGTAGGACTGGAGGAAGGTCGGAGATTCTTTGATCTAACAAGCTCCGAGGTATGCAGATGCTGTCAGTACATGGTCAACATTTTGAGACAACTGGCTAGACAATAGAACTAGAAGTGAACATGCTAAAAAATATTAGATGATGCCAAATTGCTCTTCAAAGTGGATGAACCTGTCTACACTCCCAGTGGCAGCATAAGTCAGTTTTATTTGTGTACTTTCCCACCAACAGTTTTAATTTTCAGATGTTTTATGTCAGTGGTTTAAAAAGGGTATGACAGTACCTTGCTTAAATTCATTT
>NW_007073987.1:0-2269 GCF_000164805.1 Carlito syrichta
CCACATTCTACTCATCACCGCATGGAACATATTCTAAGATCGACCACATAATTGGACACAAATCAAGCATAAGCAAATCTAAAAGGACTGAAATTCTACCATGCACCTTCTCGGACCACAGTGGAATAAAAATAAACATTAACACCAAAAAAGTCCCCCCAAAACCCACAAAGACATGGACACTAAACAGCATGATGCTAAACAACTCCTGGGTCAATGATGAAATCAAAACAGAGATCAAAAGATACCTGGAAACAAATGAAAATGAAGAAACATCTTACCAAAATCTCTGGGATGCCTTAAAAGCTGTAATAAGAGGGAAATTTATATCCCTACAAACACACATGAGGAAAATGGAAGGAACAGAAATTAACAACCTAACAAGCCACCTAAAGAAGCTGGAAAAGCAAGACCACAAAAACCCTAATTTCAGCAGAAGAATCCAGATTGCCAAAATAAAAGCCCAAATCCAGGACATAGAAGACAAAAAGATAATAGAAAAAAACCAATGAAACAAAAAGTTGGTTCTTCGAAAGAATAAACAAGATCGATGTCCCCTAGCTAGATTGACCAAGAAAAAACAAGAAAAAAACCAAATCAGCACAATCAGAAACACAAAAAATGAAGTCACATCTGACCCTGAAGAAATACAAAAGATCATTAGAGACTACTATGTACACTTGTATGGAAAAAAAACTTGAAAACCTTAACGAAATGGAGGACTTTCTGACATCACACAACATGCCTAGGTTGAAACAAGAAGAAATTCAGCCCCTAAATAGCCCAATAAAAATCAAGGAAATTGACTACATAATAAGAAAACTACCTAGAAAATAAAGCCCTGGACCAGATGGCTTTCCAGCAGAATTCTACAAGACATTTAAGGAAGAAGTGATACCAATCCTACTGAAGGTATTCCAAGTGGTTGAGAAAGACGGAACTCTTCCCAAATCATTTTATGAAGTTAACATCACATTGATACCTAAGCCAGGTAAAGACCCAAGAAAGAAAGAGAACTACAGGCCAATATCTTTGATGAACATAGATGCTAAAATTCTCAACAAGATCCTAGCAAACTGGATTCAATAACAAATCCCAAAAATCATTCATCATGACTAAGTAGGCTTTATCCCTGGGATGCAAGACTGGTTCAACACTCA
The DNA here is from genome assembly GCF_000164805.1 of Carlito syrichta. NCBI lineage: Eukaryota > Metazoa > Chordata > Mammalia > Primates > Tarsiidae > Carlito > Carlito syrichta. The sequence continues at coordinate 1,161 of NW_007073987.1, forward strand.
TAAAACCATAAATGTAATTAAATACATCAACAGATGTCAAAACAAAAACCACATGAATATATCATTAGAGGCAGAAAAAGCTTTTGATAAAATCCAGCACCCTTTCTTTATAAAAACCCTTGAACATCTGTGCATACGTGAAACATACCTCAAAATAGTAAAAGCCATCTACAAGAAACCCATAGACAACATACTCCCAAATGGACAAAAATTGGAAGCATTTCCCATGAAAACTGGAATAAGACAAAGATGCCCACTCTCACCCCTCCTGTTCAACATAGTATTGGAAGTCCTGGCTAGAGCAATCAGAGAAGTGAAAGGAATCAGGGCTATCCAAATAGGAAAAGAGAAAATCAAGTTATCTCTCTTTGCAGACAACATGATTGTGTACCTTAAAAACCCTAGAGAATCTGTCAAAAACCTCCTTGCACTGATAAAGGACTTTGACAAAGTCTCAGGATATAAAATAAATGTGCAAAAAGCAATCACATTTCTTTACACCAATAATAAACAAACAGAAACCCAAATAAAAAGCACAATTCCATTCACAATAGCTTCAATAAAAATGAAATACCTTGGCATCTTCCTAACCAGAAACTACAAAACACTGCTCAAAGAAATCAAAGATGACACAAACAAGTGGAAAAATATCACATGCTCATGGATTGGAAGAACCAATATTATGAAGCTGTCCATCCTACCTAAGGCAATCTATAGATTTAATGCAACACTCATCAAATTACCAGCAACATTCTTCTCAGACCTTGAAAAACAACACAGGAATTCATATGGAAACACAAACGACCAAGAATAGCCAGAACAACCCTCAGCAAAAAAAACAAAGCAGGTGGTATCACATTACCAGACTTCAAACTTTCTATAAAGCTACAATAACCAAAACAGCTTGGTTTTGGTACAGGAACAGGCATATAGACCAATGGAATAGAATTGAGATTCCAGAAGCAAAACCTCAATTTCTCAACCAACTTATCTTCAACAAAGCCTCTACTACCTACCACTGGGGAGAGGAGAACCTATTCAGTAAATGATGCTAGGAAAACTGGCTGACCCCATGCAAAAGACTCAGTCAAGAACCCTATGTATCACCA
>NW_007073988.1:0-789 GCF_000164805.1 Carlito syrichta
ATGATCATGGAGTGCACGGAGGCCCAGCTGTCATGTACCACAAACAAGAACTTGGAGTTGGGGAACAGGCACGACAGGTACACTGAGGACTTGAGTGTGAAGGGGTCCTTGTTGCAGAGCACACGGGCCAACTAGCCATGCTTGGCAATAACCTCCAGGATGAAGGCCTGTATGGTGGGTCCAGCACCTCGTCCGTCACACCCGCCTCGTCCAGCCTCAGCTTCTGGCAGCCAGACTTGGACCAGACCTAGCATGTGGCCAACACATGCAGAATGATGCGCATCTTCTCACTGCAGTACACCTCGGAGTGGGTGTCCAGCATTGCCTCACTGTAACAGTACTCCATGCAGTCGACTCGCATCATCACCAGATCCTCCTACTCGGGCCACATGGCTCACCGGGGGCTCCAAGGGTCTGCTAGCACCACGCAGCACTCCAGGACCTGCTGCCCCAGCTGGATGCCAGCATCAGGGCCAATGTGCAGCCAGCCACCAGCAGCACCTTCTGCACCAGCAGGCACATGCTGGACCAGGGGCGGGGCAGGCCTGGCCTAGAAGCCAGCATCTGTGACTTCAGCTGCAGGTCAGTGGGCAGCCTGCCCACCCAGATCACATCTCCTCTGGGCACTACCAACTCTGGACTCCAGCCCTCGAGCCTGCTCGCCAAGGCTTTCTGCTGGCAGAAACCTGCTCTGAGGCATGGCCAGACAGCCTCATGCACCCAACAACTCCCGGCTCACCACCACCCTGGCCGAGGCTCATTTTGATAATTTTAAATACACCTCAGCAA
>NW_007073989.1:0-778 GCF_000164805.1 Carlito syrichta
ATCTTGTTTTATCTTCTGCAAGTGGTCAGCCGGTTTTCCCAGACACAGATTTTTTTTTAAAATACAGTATTTGTGGGAAATCTGTGTATATGTTAGGCTGACTTTTTGTATATGTGTGTTTCACAGGTCTGAGTGCAGGACTCAAGTACATGCAGATTTTGATGTATGCAGGGAGTCCTGGAACCAATCTCTCACATATACCTAAGAATGACCCTAGATTGTTCTTTTACTAGTTCCATAAGTTATAATGTTAGGTTGCCTTTTTGGGATATTTATTTTTTCTTTATGTAAGCACTTAATACTATGAATTTTCCTCTTAAATTGTTCTGTTGCATCCCATACATTTTGGTGTGTTGTGTTTTTATTTGCATTTGCCTCGAGGTTTTTTTTAAAAGTTTCCTCTTAATTTCTTCTCCTTTTTTTGAGTTGGAGTCTTACTCTGTCACCTCAACTGGAGTGCAGTGGCAAGCTCCTTCTCTCTCAGCCTCCAAGTAGCTGCAACTACAGGTGTGCGCTACCAAACCTGGCTAACATTTTTATTTATTGTAGAGATGAGGTCTCACAAAGTTGCCCAGGCTGTTCTTGATTCATGGGCTCAGGCAATCCTGTCACCTTGGCCTCCCAAATTTACTTGACCCAATAGTTGTTCTAAAAGCACATTGATTAATTTCCACGTATTTGTTAATTTTTCCATTATTCCTCCTGTTAATAATTTTGTAATATCAATGTAGTCAGAAATGAGTTGATATATTTCTTTATTGTTAAACTATTTTTGGGG
>NW_007073990.1:0-672 GCF_000164805.1 Carlito syrichta
AAATTATGAGTGTAAATTACTAGGATCAGTTCCAAGACTTCCATGTGGCAGGGAGAGTGCATGCTTTCCTTACAGTTTGGGGTCAAAAGGTCAGTTGTTCACGACTTTAAGAATACCTCCTTGAAATGCACATGGTAGTGTCTGTCCAGCAAACACCACATCCCTTTTGTTTCCTTTGTATTTCTTTTTTTCGCTACTAGCAAGCCTCTGGGGAAACAATATATACAATTAAATATGATCTGTCGGTGACCAACACTGACCAAGGGTGGGTTAGGACCCACTCCGGAGAATCAGGAGACAGCGAGAAGAGACCTCTCGGAGGCAGTTTTTCTGGGAACAGTCTGATGAGGACTGAAGCCAATTTTATTCAAACCTTTTCCAAGTTATGTACCATTTTCTATACCCTCCAGCAGTGTGATAATCACTTGTTAGGGGCGTACAAGTTCCGTGCTTTACAAACCATGCATCACAAGACCATCACGAGACTTGCAAGTTTCGAGCAAACAATTCGAACTCCATGATGCCTGACGTGCTTCACAAAACTCACATCAAGGTCACAGGTGCACAATTTCTATTGTTCAAAAATGTCTTCCATAGTGTTCAATAAATCATTCATATTATACTCTTTGTTCTAAACCCTGATTAGTACAAAAAACTTTTCTGAGTTAACTC
>NW_007073991.1:0-722 GCF_000164805.1 Carlito syrichta
GAGGCATTGCATCTAGCATCTACAAGAAATTCAAACACTCAGAAAACAGGCAAACATTCCCCTTGAAAAGTGTGCAAATACGTGAGTAGACACTTTTCATAAGAAGAGATACAGGCAGCCAGGAGACACATGAAAATTGCTCAGCCACACTCATCATCAAATAAATGCAAATGAAACATCTTTGAAATACCACTTACATCCTGTAAGACTGGCCATCATTAATAAAACAAACTATAACAGATGCAGGTCAGGATTTTGGAAGAAAAAATGCATCTACACTGCATGTGGACTGAAAAGTAGAGCAACATCTTTGGAAAACAGTGTGATGATTTGTAAAGTGACAAGATATTGACATAACATGTGACCCAGAATTTCCCCTGTACTGAATATACCTGGAGGAACTCAAATCATTTTACCAAAAAGATACCTGCACCCCTGTGTTTTTTGCAGCTCTTATCACAAATGCAATAAAACATTGTACCAAACATTTGTCCCATCAAAGCTGGAATGGATAAAATAAATGGGGTATATACACAGTGGAATATTATGCAGCCATACACAGTGGAATATTATGCAGCCATAAAAAAGGACAAATAGAAGGATTTGAAGAACATTTGATGAATATGAGGTAGGTCATTTTCAGTGATTTATCACAGAAACAAAGAAGAGAGTTTCCTTATGTTCTCACTCATGAGCTGAACTTGATCACTTAGAGTGTTGTA
>NW_007073992.1:0-795 GCF_000164805.1 Carlito syrichta
TCCTCTGTCACCCAGACTGGAGTGCAGTGGCCACTCCTGACCACCACAGCCTCAACCTGCTGGGCTCTGGTGATCCTTCCACCTCAGCCTTCCAAGTAGGTGTAACTACAGGCATGAGCTACCACACCCAGCTAATTTTTTGATTTATTGTAGAGATGAGGTCTCACCAAGTTGCCCAGGTGGGTCTTGAACTCACAGGCTCAGGCAATTCACTCACCTCAGCCTCCCAAGGCGTGGGATTACAGGCTGAGCCACCAAGCCCAGCCGCAGAATTAGCTTTAAAAAAAAACTGGTTAACACTGGCTTTTAAATCTTTCAAGTTTAGCTCAATGCTGACAAGAAAGGTCCTCAACTACACTATATTAATATTGTTGCAAAGGCCATGTTGAAATTGAAGTCACAGGAGGGGAGAGAAATCTAAAGACACAGATAGAATCTATAAACAAAGATAGTAACTAGATTTTTTTTTTAAATACCTACATGAAGCAGCACTCCAAATGATAGCATACTTCTCTTCAGAAACCATGGAAGTCAGACGACAATAGAAGGACATCTTTAAAAGGCAGGAAGGAAAAACTAATGACCCAGAAATCTATGTTCAGCTGAGCTGTCATTCACAAATGAAGGAAAAAATGGGAACTCTTTAGATGAACTAAAAAATGAAAGAATTCACTGCCATTAGGCCTGTACCACAAAAAATACTGAAGAAAATTCTTCATATTGAAAGGAAATGATACCAGATGGCAACTCAGTGCTACACAAAAGAACTGCAGGACACTCATTCTTTTTAAGTTC
>NW_007073993.1:0-1430 GCF_000164805.1 Carlito syrichta
CTTGAGGCCTTCTTTCTTATTTTTGAATAAAGGGTTCACTGCATTGAATTAACGTAAAGAAAGGAATTATATATATCAGAGAAAATGCTAGAATTAAGCTAATAATTTCATGGATGAAGTGTAACTACTACTTCTCATGTTTCTGAGATCTCTAAGTCATACTATGAATATATCTTTTGATAAAGTAACTCTAATATTTTATTTCATTTTATTTCTTATTTTATTTTTTTGAGCTGGAGTCTCACTCTGTTGCCCAGACTGGAGTGCAGTGGCACCCTCCCAGCTACCGCAGCCTCAACCTGCTGGGCTCCGGTGAGCCTTTCACCTCAGACTCCCAAGTAGCCAGAACTACAGGCGCACACCACCATGCCCAGCTATTTTGATTTATTTTAGAGATGAGGTCTCACCAAGTTGCCCGGGTGGGTCTTGAACCTGTGGGCTCAAGCAATCCTCTCACCTTGGCTTCCCAAAGCCCTGGGATTATAGGCTGAGCCACCGAGCCCCGACTAATATTTTATTAAGACTATATTTACCTACTATGTTTTGTAAATAGATCTGGTTTAATAATAAGATACAACTAAAATTGCAAAACGGTATCTAAAATTTTAAGCCAATTATAATAGTAATATTTACTAGAAGATAAAATATTTTAATAGACTTTGTTATCACATAGCTATGAAAAGTCTCCTTATATAGAATTAACCTGGTTTAAGGACTTGTCCAACTTACTGTTCATTTTCTACTTAAACGCTTCATCTGGTAGAGTTTGTGAGCTAAAGTTAATTACTAAGGGAATTGTTATAACAAGTTAACTTGCACATCAATGATTATAGTAGTTATACCCAAAATTTCCACTAACCCAAAATTTTAGAAAAGAAAAAAAAAGAATAACCTTTCTTCATAGGCATTGGAGTTCTCTTGCTCTGAAGCTGTGAGTCAGGACTGACTCTCCAAATTACGGGTGGTGTTTAACAGAACTGACTGCCATAATGGTGTGCCTAGCTTGAACGGCCACAGATAAAGGTCCTTTGCACATTACTGCCTTCTATTTTCTCAGTCATCTCTAGGTCATTCTGAATACATTGGATCCACTTTTATAAATAGTGAGGGTGAGGTTCAGAGAGATCAAGTATTCTTTCAAGTTGAAACATAGCAAATGCCCAACCAAGCCGAAGCCCAAGGCTGACTAGGATGCACACCTGGGTGGGGTGAAGAAGGAGCTTACAGCTTTCAACACAAGAGAGCTTGTGTGCATCTTGGAGCCCAGAGCACTCGATAGAGGACATTCGCTGCCTTTTTTGGCTTTGCATATTCAGATTTGAGAAACAGCTTATGATAATTAGTACATTAATTAGAGATGGACATCGACCATATAATGTGACACAAAATGGCAAACAACAAGAGAAGCAGATGGATATTTATTAAAATTA
>NW_007073994.1:0-1124 GCF_000164805.1 Carlito syrichta
TAATAATGGTTGCAGCCACATCTTCCAAAGAATCAGATCTGCATGAGTGCATCTTTAAAACTTATTTATAAATTTACTTCATACACTTTTCCCAATAACTACCAACAGTAATGACCAGAGAGGATGTGAGATACTGGCTTAGGAGTGATGATACAGTTCTCAGCTCTGCACAAACCCAAAGATGATTTACTGCTAAATCCCTCAAAGGAAATTGTATGTGGGATGTGAGAAAGGGGAATGCTAAATGGCATAACTGTGTCTGAGTCTTCCAAGAATGTTTGAAATTTAGACCAGTGTACTATCATCCATGATTTCATATGTTTTCAACCATCTACATTATTAAAGATAAACACTTGCCTACTAGAAATCCCTTTAGAAAATCTATTGACAAACATACACCCACAAAACACCTCCTGAGTGTATGCATTCCAGGCTTTAAATGAGTGTGTGCACTAGAAGTCACATGTCCATGGGTTAAAATCTACTCAACTGGCTTGAGAGACAGCAACCTCATAAAAATATCCTACTGAGTAGTGTCACCCAAGGTTAGCAGGCTTTACAAGCTCAGCAGAACATCTCTGGGAAGTTCTGAAGATCTTCAGAGTCTACCAGCAGATTCCAAGAGTATTCTTAGAGAAAACTTCAGTTTTGAAATGAGTCAAAGAAGAACTGACCCTGTCACCAGGCCTCATAGAATATCCCATGACCCAGCGGCCCTTGATCTGTTCTTTTCTGACCTCATCCCTCACTCAAATGTCACCAGAGTCATCTCCAGAGCTGCTACACCATTTTGTCCTTGCTGCAGCCCAGAAGTTTCATCCCCACATTTGCAGTGTGAGAAGATACACAGAGGGACTCCAGGCCACTTGACCTGACCATTTTATGTCAACTTTGCATGCATGCTTGTGAAAAGTAGAAACAGTGTGTGGGGAAGGGAAGAGGAAGAGGATGGAGTGTTTTCTTCTCCCCAACACACTTCTCATGGGGAAGTTGGCCCATAACATGTGACCCACTCATGACAAAGGAGGACAACTTATGCAGCATTTCCCAGATCAGGAAGCTGCCCTTCCATGTCCTCTGCATTTATTTTAGGTCTACTCCGATGCCTCTGCACATCAGAGCCC
>NW_007073995.1:0-812 GCF_000164805.1 Carlito syrichta
CCTCCCAAGCATGGGATTACAGGCTGAGCCACCGAGCCCGGCATATATTTATGTTGCTATAATTTTATTTGATGGCTTATTTCTCAGTTAACAGGAAGAAAATATATCTACATATAAAACATTGAGAAATCTCAAAACTTTATTGTTCAGTGAAAATGTAAGAAGTGTTATGTTACATATGATTTATGCAAATTTAAATAGCTTATTCATACATAAATACACTGATGCAGCTCCAGGTATCATATCATATCTGCATTCAGGGAAGCAAGACTAACAAGAAGTATCACCACAATCCCCTACTGATAAACTCTTACATCTCATTAACCTTAAGCAGGCCACAGAGCCATTCTTAATTAGAAATGAACCTGAAAAATAACCTATCCTATGAGGAAGATGATTGTTGTCATTGACTGAGTCTAATCACATGTTCCAAAAAAAGGAGAACTCTGCGGGCAAAAAGATTTGAGCAATCAACAGTATCTGGCAGTTAGAAAACCACAGTGTCGAACGCAATTCTGTTTTCCTATATTTGATGATGAATATACTTCTTGAATCCCCTCCTGATTTCAAGCTCTTTGTGAAGAGAGGCCATGCTAAGTGTTTTCACCACGGCCCCTGTCACATCCAGTGTGGGGTGCATGAAAGTCCCTCCAAAAACACTTGTGATTAAATGACTCTGAAGAGATGGAATTTGCAATCTTGCAAATGAGAAATTTATCTTAGTATTTGGTAGTTTTCTGGCACACAATTGTCACACTTAGAAAAGGTGACAATTTGTAGAGTATATTCCCTTATTTGTGCTAAAAGTTAAA
>NW_007073996.1:0-439 GCF_000164805.1 Carlito syrichta
TGATTTTTGATTTATTGTAGAGATGAGGTCTTGCCAAGTTGCCCAGGCGGGTCTCGAACCCGCGGGCTCAGGCAATCCACTCACCTCAGCCTCCCAAAGCACGGGATTACAGGCTGAGCCACCAAGCCCGGCTTGTAAATTTCTTTAGTTTCCTTTTTTTTTTTTTTCTATTTTGAGTTGAAGTCTCACCCTCACCCAGGCTAGAGTGCAGTGGAATGCTCATAGCCACCACAGCCTGAACCTGCTAGGCTCAGGCGATTCTTCCACCTCAGCCTTCCAAGTACCTGGAACCACGGGCATGCGCCAGCACACCCGGCTAATTTTTTTGATTTATTGTAGAGAAAGGTTTCACCATGTTTGCTCAGGCTGGTCTTAAACACCTGAGCTCAGGCAATCCTCTCGCCTCCGCCTTCACCTCCCAAAGTGCTGGAAATACAGA
>NW_007073997.1:0-450 GCF_000164805.1 Carlito syrichta
TGTTTTCAATCAAATACTTAAAATATTACATGACTTTCCCTTGTAAAGCTCCTAATGTGGGAAAATATAGATTTTTTAAAATTAAAATATACTGACATTTGTGTTATAAAACCAGGTTTTTCATGATTTTTTGTTTTTAATAAGCTTTACTGATTTCAGAACACATATTATTTGAAAAATCCTTACCTCATTAACAAGGGTAACTGCATAATCAACGTTTGTATACTTAACCCTGAATTGTACCCTACATATTTATAATATAAAAAAGAAAGAAAAATCTTAACTATGGTGTATATTGCCACTGATTTGTTATCATCTATTACAAAAAGTTATCATTGCTTTATTACTATGAGATTAGTTGATAATGCTTCTTCCTCATACTGCCATTTTCTGGTTTTGTTGCCACAATTACATTACTTGCCTAACTCTAAGAGTATTCTAAATTTTTTA
>NW_007073998.1:0-762 GCF_000164805.1 Carlito syrichta
CTGTTAGATTTATTTTCAGGAGCCACTGAGACCAAACAAAAATTGTAAGAAATAAAAAAAAAATACAAGGGAACTCAGGGTCAAATTAATCCACTAGACGATTATCTTTTTTTTTTTTTGAGTTGGAGTCTCACTCTGTCGCCCAGACTGGAGTGCAGTGGCCACTCCCGGCCACTGCAGCCTCGACCTGCTGGGCTCCGGCGATCCTTCCGCCTCAGCCTTCCAAGTAGCCAGAATTGCAGGCATACGCTACCACGCCTGGCTGATTTTTTGATTTATTGTAGAGATGAGGTCTCGCTGCCCAGGCGGGTCTCGAACCCGCGGGCTCAGGCAACCCACTCACCTCAGCCTCCCAAAGGTGGACGATTATCTTAAAAGCAACATTCCCTGTAGAACAAAGTAATGAAACTATCTAAACACCCTTCTAGAAGTAACATTTGGATATGTCAAAAAAGAACCTAGAATAAATATATAAATAACAGTATGTTCTGTGCTAAGCCTGTAACAAAGAGGTTCCTTAGTGCCATAACACAAAGTACTGTCAGATCTCCATTTTTTACAAAGAAGCATGATGGTCTTTCACAATGGTTCAAACTGTATTTATAGTAACAGTGTAAAGACTTGAGATGAAAGACTTTAACAGTCAAAGCTACAGCTTGACATGAGTTACGGGTTTTGATTTTGATTCTATTTGTGGTCTACAAATATAAGACAGAGATACTTCCATGAGATTATGGAATCCTCTGAGACTCTACAACCTTA
>NW_007073999.1:0-1043 GCF_000164805.1 Carlito syrichta
CTGTTTTGATGATTGTAGCTTTATAGTAAAGTTTGAAGTCTGGTATTGTGATACCACCTGCTTTGTTTTTTTTACTGAGGATTGTTCTGGCTATTCTTGGACGTTTGTGTTTCCATATGAATTCCTGTGTTGTTTTTTCTAGGTCTGAGAAGAATGTTGTTGGTAATTTAATGGGTATTGCATTGAATTTGTAGATTGCCTTAGGTAAGATGGACATCTTCACAATGTTGATTCTTCCGATCCATGAGCATGGGATATTTTTCCACTTGTTCGTGTCAGCTTAGATTTCTTTGAGCAGTGTTTTGTAATTTTCATTATAAAGGTCTTTCACGTCTCTGGTTAGGAAGATGCCAAGGTATTTCATTTTTTTTGTGGCTATTGTGAATGGAACTGTGTTTTTTATTTGGGTTTCTGTTTGTTTATTATTGGTGTAGAGAAATGCGATTGTCTTTTGTACATTTATTTTGTATCCTGAGACTTTGCCAAAGGCCTTTATCAATGTAAGGAGGCCATTGACAGATTCTCTTGGGTTTTCAAGGTACACCATCATATCATCTGCATAGAGAGATAACTTGACTTCCTCTTTTCCTATTTGAATACCTCTGATTGCCTCCTCTTCTCTGATTGCTTTAGCCAGGACTTCCAATACTATGTTGAACAGGAGGGGAGAGAGTGGGCATCCTTGTCTAGTTCCAGTTTTCAGGGGAATTGGTTCCAATTTTTGTCCATTTAGGACTATGCTGGCTGTGGGTTTCTTGTAGATGGCTTTTACTATTTTGAGGTATGTTCCCCGTATGCCTAGATGTTCAAGGGTTTTTATCAAGAAGGGGTGCTGGATTTTATCAAAAGCTTTTTCTGCATCTAGTGATATGATCATGTGGTTTTTGTTTTGACATCTGTTGATGTATTTAATTACATTTATGGTTTTACGAATATTGAACCAGCCTTGCATGCCAGGAATGAAGCCTACTTGGTCATGATGGATGATTCTTGAGATGTATTGCTGAATTCGGTTTGCTAGGATCTTGTTGAGAATTTTAGCC
>NW_007073999.1:1808-2634 GCF_000164805.1 Carlito syrichta
TCTGTATGTCCTTTCTAGTGAGATGGGTCTCTTGAAGGCAGTATATTGTTGCCTGGTGATATTTTATCCATTTTGTCATTCTATGTCTTTTCAGTGGTGCGTTTAGTCCATTCACATTCAGACTAATTATTGAAATGTGAAAGTTCGTCCCTATCATGGAGTTCTTATTGAGTTATTGTTCTTCCACTTGGTTTTTTCTTTTTTCTTTTTCTTTTTTTTTTTTTTTTTTTTTTGTCTTTCTTTTGCTTTTGGGGTTGGTTCGTGTATATTTTATTCTTTTCCCTGTACTCTTGTGAAAAACGTTGTTCTTTTTTCCTTTTCTTCTGTGTTTAATACTTTCTTAAGTGTTTCATGTAAAAATGGTTTTGTGGCTGCATAAGTTCTTAAGGATTGGATATCTGGGAAAGATTTTAATTCTCCCTCACTGATGAAGCTTAACTTGGCTGGGTAGGTTATTCTTGGTTGAAATTGTTTATCCTTTAGGACTTTGAAGATAGGGCTCCAAGCTCTCCTAACCTGCAGGGTTTCTGCAAATAAATCTGCTGCTATTCTGATTGGTCTTCCATGGTGGGTGATCTGGCCTTTTTCTCTTGCTGCCTTTAGGATTTTTTCTTTTGTGCCTACTTTATTTAGGCGAATTATTATGTGTCTAGGAGTTGATCTTCTCATTTGTTGTCTTGCGGGGGTTCTCTGAATCTCTTGTGTTTGAATTTTTGTATCACTGATTAGATAAGGGAAATTTACTTGAATGATCTCGTGGAAAGATTGTTCCAATGTGGTCTCTGTTTCTCTTTCTGCCTCAGGGAGTCCGATTATTCTAAGGTTA
>NW_007074000.1:0-804 GCF_000164805.1 Carlito syrichta
ATTTTTTCTTCTTCTTTTTTAACTGCTGGTATCAGCAGTAGTAGGTTTGAGGACTAACCCTGCCAAAATCCATACCCAAATTTGCTCTGAATAAGCAATTAGCATCATTAGAAGATATAACCACTGTTAGTACCTTTATTAAGGCAAAGATTTTAATACAGGACAGGACTGTTTCAATATTTCTCATAAAATCTTTGACTATTAAAAGCAAAAGAAAAAAATAAGCCAGCGGGGACTGGGAAGAAGTGGTATTACTGAACTTCAGTACGCATGTGTTTGCAAAATGACCTCAGCATGAGGTAATAGGAAATAACGAGTCCATTGTGTTCTGTGAGAACTGTGTTTAATGACAGAAACTGAACAGAATCTGATGACTAAGATTCATTTTGCAGATCTGTGTGACAAAAATCAATTTTAAAAATTCAAACAAAATTGAGGAGAGACAAGAGGAAAATAGAAGGAACTGATGGCAGAAATAACAGCAGTAAAAAATACAGTGATGGAAATAAATAACAAACTAATAAGCATGGAAAGCAGAATTAGCCAAGCAGAAGAAAGAAACTCAGAGCTCAAAGGCCAAAACACAGAACTAAACCAAACTGTCGAAAGCATAGAAAAGAAGCTAGAAAAGACAGAACAAAATCTTCAAGAGATGAATGATCACTTCAAGAGACCGAACCTAAGAGTAATTGGCCTTCCTGAGGCAGTGAGAGAAACAGAGGCCACGCTGGAACAAACATTTCATGAAATCATTCAGAAAACTTCCCTTATCTCATCAAGGATGAAAAAATTCAACACAAGAGA
>NW_007074001.1:0-640 GCF_000164805.1 Carlito syrichta
CTCCCTCAGCAGTGGCAGCTGGGTACGCTCAGTGGCCATCTGGCTTCCCTGGGTTTCTGAGACAGGCTGGACAAGCTTGACAAATCGCCCGTGCCCCCTCGTTCCCCACACATCCCCACCTCCTGATGCTCCCTGTGTCATCCTGGGCATGCGGTGCCGCTGTGCCCTTGGCTCTGCATGCCGGGCCAGTGACGCAAGCCTTCTCAGGGCTGGGGTGGGGGGACCCTGCACATACATGCTCATGCATCCATAGCAGCCCTATCTGTCTTTCCTTCCCTGGGGGAGACCACAGCTCCAGGTGGGTCACACATGAGGGGCACACATGTTTGCTCCGGGGCAAACCTAGAGCAGACCGGCCCCTCTAAGTGAGCAAATAACACCACTGTGTATGTGAGTGTGGACATGCCAGAGGTGTGCTGCCCACCTCTCTATGAGCATATGTGAGTCCTCATGAGTGTATGCATGTCCCCACATCTCCATGAGCATGTGTCCATGTCCCTGCATCCCTGTGAATGTGTGTCCATGTCTCCTCATCCCCCGTGAGGGTGTGCCCATGTCCCCTCATCCCTGTGAGCATGCACCTATATCCCCTCGTCCCTGTGAGGGTGCGTCTGTGTCCCCTCATCCCTGTGAGGGTGTT
>NW_007074002.1:0-737 GCF_000164805.1 Carlito syrichta
CAGGCAGAAAGAGAAACAGAAGCCACGCTGGAACAAACATTTCATGAATCATTCAAGAAAACTTCCCTCATCTCATTAAGGATGAAAAAATTCAAACACAAGAGATTCAGAGAACAAACAAGAAGACCAACTCCCAGACACATAATAATTCGCCTAAACAAAGTAACTATGAAAGGAAAAATCCTAAAGGCAGCAAGAGAAAAAGGCCAGACTACCTACCAGGGAAAACCAATTAGAATAGCAGCAGATTTACCACAGAAACCCTTCAGGCCAGAAGAGCCTGGAGCCCTATCTTCAAAGTTCTAAAAGAGAAACAATTTCGACCAAGAATAACCTACCCAGCCAAACTAAGCTTCATTAGTGAGGGAGAATTGAAATCTTTTCCAGACATCCAATCCCTAAAAACCTACACTACCACCAGACCACCTCTACAAGAAACACTTAAGAAAGTACTGAACACAGAAGAAAAAGAAAAAAGAACAACAGCATTCTTCACAAGAGTACAAGCAAAAGATTAAAAACACACATGAAACAACTCCAAAATCCAAAGAAAGATAACAAATAAGCAGGATCAACTCTGTAAGAACCTTATGACAGGGATCAACTCTTGCATTTCAATTATTAGCCTAAATGTGAATGGACTAAATGCACCACTGAAAGACATAGAATGGCAAAATGGATAAATATCATCAGCAACAATCTATTGCCTTCAGAGACTCACCTCACTAGAAAGGACA
>NW_007074003.1:0-676 GCF_000164805.1 Carlito syrichta
TGCTGTTCTAATTGGTTTTCCCTGGTAGATAGTCTGGCCTTTTTCTCTTGCTGCCTTTAGGGTTTTTCCTTTCATAGCTACTTTGTTTAGGCGAATTATTATGTGTCTGGGAGTTGGTCTTCTCATTTGTTGTCTTGCAGGGGTTCTCTGAATCTCTTGTGTTTGAATTTTTTTCATCCTTAATGAGATGAAGGAAGTTTTCTTGAATGATTTCATGAAATGTTTGTTCCAGTGTGGCTTCTGTTTCTCTTTCTGCCTCAGGAAGCCCAATTACTCTTAGGTTTGGTCTCTTGAAGTGATCATTCATCTCTTGCAGGTTTTGTTCTGTCTTTTTGAGCTTCTTTTCTATGCTTTTGACAGTTTGGGTTAGTTCTGTGTTTTGGTCTTCGAGCTCTGAGATTCTTTCTTCTGCTTGGCTGACTCTACTTTCCATGCTTATTAGTCTGTTGTTCATTTCCATCACAGTATTCTTTACTGCTGTCATTTCTGACATCAGCTCCTTCCTATTTTCCTCGTCTCTCCTCAATTTTTTAAATTCTCTCCATTAATGTCTTGATGTCTGGGTTTGTTGCATGTAACCAGTCATTCTGGGGGCTCTTCATTGTTTGTGTTCCAGAGTCTGTTTTCTCAGTGTCTGATTTCCCAGGGGTCTGTGTAAGACCAATATTCTTCTTTT
>NW_007074004.1:0-772 GCF_000164805.1 Carlito syrichta
TCCTACATACCTGACTTATGCTAAGACATTCAATTTCACAATAGCTCAGTTAGGTAGACATTATTTATAGATGAGAAAAATGAGACACGGATATATTAATTCTCTTATACCAGGCTATTCCCAGCTAAGCAGAACTTGGATTCAAACCCACAGCCTTCTAGTCCAAACATTTTACCATTACAATATACTATATTATATCAAATGATGCAAACTTCCTTGGAGGATAACTTAGTAGGACTATTAAAGTACAAAAGGCAAGCAGTCCAATTTATTGAATCTAGTCTTCATTTAGGTAATTTTCTTACAAAACAATCTACAGTTCATCCTGCATGTTCAATGAAGCAATATATGAAATTACAACAATAATAAAAAAGAGACACTAAAAGACAGTTGGTTAAATAAATGAAGATACATATATACCATAATAATAATAATAATAATAATACATATATACCATAAAATAATACCATAAAATCATTACAAAAAGATAAGGTAAGAAACATGAAAATACATCCTGACATGGAAATATGTCTATGAGAAAGTGGTAAGAATAATCATGTTGAAAGACAATATGTAAACAGGAATCCTATAATCCTAAATTCAAGTGTATGTGGTATACATGTACATGCACCCATAAAACCCCACCCACTTCCTGACCATGTGACAATAGTCAGTTAACAATTGTTACCCAGGAAAGTGGTAGAAAATTATAAAAGGAGGAAATTTCATACATTTTTATGCTTTTGTATTTAGAGCACAAATTACATTATGA
>NW_007074005.1:0-733 GCF_000164805.1 Carlito syrichta
GTTACTCCAATTAAAGTAATTTTCATCTTCAAAGTCTTTTGCAAACAGTCATTAGTTACAGCTACACATATAGTCAGGTAATGATTTAGGATCTCTCAGGGGTTTCCTGATTTATGTTTAAAAAAACATAATGATTAGCAATTCTTTCTAATTCAGCATAGGGTGACTCTTGCCTAAGTCAGTATGCCAGAGACAACTTTACTTAGTGTCCAGTACATAAGTTATTTTTCCTCCTTCCTTGCCTTCCTTCCTTCTTTCTTTTTTCTTCCTCCCTCCTTCCCTCCCTCTGCTTTTAATTATACAGAATGATAGCAAACAATTTTTGTTTTTCTCTCCTAGCAGTAAGGATAATATGAATATGATTTCAGAGCATGAAGGTGGGAGTAAGAGCAAGGTATGTCTCTCCTCACCCATAGCCTACCATTGTCAAAACAAGAGGAAAAATCAAGGAATTAATAACAACTGTTGCTTTTACACCCAAATATTTTCCAACTTTGCATATGCTTTCTACCAAATACGGTCATTTTTGTACAATAGTCATAAAAATCATTGTGCTGTCTCTTAGTTTATAGCAAGCTAATCACAGATGCTCATAAGATAATCTATATTTTGTTCAAAGCAAAATAGAGATAATAACTCTACTTGAAATATCTTTGGCAATCTGATTATATAATAAATGTCAAAATGATACTGTCACCACTGAAAGTTAAGCCACTCATCAACTTAATGCAAA
>NW_007074006.1:0-788 GCF_000164805.1 Carlito syrichta
TATCTCAAAAGTATTGATCTCTTAGACAAGATCATATGTATATACTACACTATTCTTTATCTTGAGGGCATGTGACTCTACATACATATGCATGTAGCATACGTACACATGTGTATTCATATTTGGAGGTGTTTTCTAAAAGGAAGAGGCAATGAACAACCATGTTCTTTCAGACTTGATCCCCAAAACTTTTCCTTTCTTCCATTTATGGTGGAATCTAGGAAAGAAAATACCGTCATTAATAGAAGCTGTGATAATGACACAGGAATACAAGAACTTTGTACTTGCAAATTAATCTATGGGCTTTTTGACTGTGTCTATTACCAAAATCGCTATGCTTTAATCATAAAACACAAACAAGGAAATATGATCCTTGTCTGTCCCGCAGGTCTAGCTCATGTGAGAAAAAAAGTCTAATCAATAGTCTGCAAATGTGTACAAAAATATAGTTAGAATGAATAAGGCCTAGTATTCGATTGAGAAAAGGCTGGCTATAAAAAACAACATTCCCTATTTTAAAATATCGAAAAGAGTGGAATGAGAATACTCTTTGCATAAAGAAATAATAAATGCTTGAGGTGATACACATCCCAATTGAACTGATTTGATGATTAATCCTTGTATGCTTGTATCCAACATCACATGTGCCCCATAAATTTATAATCTATCATATAATTCATGTACCCATAAATATAAAAAAATTAAAAATTGAGATCTATATCAATTCAATGTAGTCTAATCAATTAAACAGTATTTAGTCATTATTTAATAGTTTGGGGGTATTTTTT
>NW_007074007.1:0-501 GCF_000164805.1 Carlito syrichta
CCTGTCCCTCTGAGCCCTTCCTTATCTCAGGTTTTTCTTCTCTGTCTCCTGCCCCTGGCTTCCCTACTCCCTCTAGGCTGCTTCTTTCCTCAGTACTTTGCTTATGTGACCCCTGTGCCAAAAATATCCACCCAGGCCTGTTCTTTGTCTCCTTTCCCTCCAGGCTAGCTCTTGGCTTATTCTGTCAGACTCACAAATAACAGCTTCCTTTAAATATTTGACAAACTGCTCCAACAGATGAATTAGCTGCCCCTCCCTAATGTTTCCTTTCACACCCAATGGATTGCTTTTAAGCACCCATTTATGTGTCTGTCTCCACACTGGAATACATGAGCTCTGCCAGGGCAGAGACCACACTTGACTCATTTCTTTATTACTAGAACCCAGCACAGTTTCAGGTTAATGGAGGAACCCAAATAAATTTTGGTAGAATGCATGGTAGATGAAGCACGCACACACACACAGTCTCTCTCTCTCTCTCTCTCTCTCTCTCTCTCTCTC
>NW_007074008.1:0-775 GCF_000164805.1 Carlito syrichta
AGTATAGGCTGCCTACAATATATAGTAGGAAAATTGAAAAAAATAAAAATAAATAAATAAATAAAAAGAAAATTGGCTGTGGCCACAAGATTTATTAAGTCTTATTCATAGCTTATTCAAATAGCAAGCAGGGGCCAATGATCCTGATTCCCTGTTGTGGAAATCATGAGGCTGCAAATAGCATGCAGTAATCATTCAGCATATAATAACCACACAGTGATCACTGGTGATTGCCAATGCTTAGTGCTGATTGTGTGCCAGGGATAGTACTTGAATTCTATATGCATTATTTCTAATCCTTATAAGAACGTAACAGGGTAGCTATTATTTGATCTTTTCTAAAGATGAAGAAATTAAGGCAGAGAGATGAAGCATGTGCCCAAGGCCACTCGCCTAATAAGTGTCACAGCTGGGAAACGGAGCTGCCATAATCCATATCAAATAGGTCCTGTCCAGAAACTGGAAACCTTTCCCCTGAAAACTGGAACAAGGCAAGCTGGCTACTCTCACCCCTCTTGTACAACATTGTGTTGGAATCCTAGCTACAGGAATTAGACAAGAGAAGGAAATCAGGGGTATCCAAATAGGAAAAGAGGAAGTCAATTTATCCCTTTTTGCTGACAATATTAGAATACCTTGAAAATCCAAAAGAATCAGTTAAAAGCCTGCCTGCACTGATTAAGGACTTTAGTAAAGTCTTGGGGTACAAATAAAAGTGCAAAAGACAGTTGCATTCTTATACACCAACAGCTAGCTGGCAGAGAATGAGATAAAA
>NW_007074009.1:0-1403 GCF_000164805.1 Carlito syrichta
CAGCAGTGATAACATTTTTTTCTTACTTTTGTTATTAATTTTTCATTAAAGATGGAGTCTTGCTCTGTCACTCAAATTGAGGTGCAGTGGTGTGATCACACTCCCTGCAGGCTCAAACTCCTTGGCTCCAGCCATCTTCCTGCCTTAGACTCTCCAGTAGTTGAGCTAAGGGCTTATGCTATCACGTCCACTATTTTTTTTAATTGTGTAGGGACAGAGTCCTTTTGTGCTGCCTAGGCTGGTCTTCATCTCCCGGCCTCAGGCAATCTTCATACCTCAGCCTTCTAAAGCATTGGGATGACAGGCATGTGTCACTGTGCCACACTAGATATAATGCCACACCAGACATAATTGACACTGAGTTTGATGAATGGAAACTGAAACTCAATAGTATGTTTTGCATATATTATGTATTTGTGAAGTTAGCAAGAAAACTATAGAAATAGTGGCAATGTTTGTTCCTGTGATATTGAATTAGTGCTTCTGCACACGTCTATTGGGAGTTTTGTGACATAATATGGTAAGATTATTATTCTAACTTATTGCAACCACTGTATTTGTCCTCCTTCATTACAAAACTGTAGGCAGTCTTTGTGTTGTGGCCTAAATACTTTGATGCAAGAAGACTTTCAAATGAATTATCTTCATTGGTACTAATAGAATAAAGGTGAATTACTTTTACTTGAAAGTATTATTCTCCTTGTTCAGGTTGGTCATCCCAGCTTTCCATTTAACATTATATTCATCATAAAAATCAACCAAATACTTAACAGTTCTACACTGAGGGACATGATTACATATCCCACTGTATCTGACCAGAAGATCCACTGTCTGATCCTGGAAAGGATATGTGTTAATTTGCTGTGTTTCAGATTGGAAGTTTGCATGTCATGAAATCAGCTGAGGATACTAGTGTCAGAACTCTGACAATCACGTATCTCAGTGATTTTTCAAATTTATATGTAGTCAAAAAATCCTTTGTTCAAACATCACCTTATCTGGAAATGAAATGTGTAAAGTGAGGAAATGGCAGTAGCTCTGATTAAGGGACAAGAGATATGGTTGCTAGATGTGACTTCTGAGCTTCCAAGGAACATCTGAGGGCTTAACCATCTGCCTCCTCCACCCACAGAAGGACCTGGTGCATGTGAAAGGTAGAGCAGGCTAAGGTCAAGGTCTGAGTTTTAGTTCAGACTTGGTCTTTACTTGCTCCATAGCATGAGCTACAGCAGAAATGCAGAATCATCTTTGTGAGTCTTATTCCAATCCTATGGCCATGACCTCAGCCAGTTTCTTGATACTCCTCTGACACATTCAATCCTATTCTGCTCCTCCTCAGACACATTTGACACATTTGATAGTTCTTCATTGCCCAGAGAAAAAACCTGAGTTCATTGCTATGC
>NW_007074010.1:0-704 GCF_000164805.1 Carlito syrichta
AGTAGTCGGATTACAGGGACGCGCTACCACGCCCGGCTGATTTTTTGATTTATTGTAGAGATGAGGTCTCGCTGCCCAGGTGGGTCTCAAACCCACGGGCTCAGGCAATCCACTCACCTCAGCCTCCCAAAGGCGCAGGATTACAGGCTGAGCCACCGAGCCCGGCTAGAACATCACTTTAAAAAAAAATTAATATAAAGATGTGGGATACATTTCAGGGTTAGGTATATAAACATTGATCATGCAGGTACCCTTGTTGATGAGGTATGCCCCTCCCTCCCCTGACAGTTTCCCACTACTGCCAATCCCTTTCTTATAGTACGATAATTGTTCAAAGTCCACTTATGAGTGAGAACATATGGTACTCTGTTCTTTGTTTCTGTGATAGATCACTATGAGCGACTCTAAATCCATCCAAGTTGCGGCAAAGTCTGTATGTTTGTCTTTCTTTATGACTGTATAATATTCCATTATGTATATGTACCACATTTTTTTGTTTTTTGAGTTGGAGTCTCACGCTGTCACCCAGACTGGAGTGCAGTGGCCATTCATGGTCGCTGCAGCCTTGACCTGCTGGGTTCCGGCGATCCTTCCACCTCAGCTTTCCAAGTGGCTGGAACTACAGGCATGCACTACCACACCGGCTAATTTTTTTTATTTATTGTAGAGATGAGGTCTTGCCAAGTTGTCCAGGCAGGTCTTAA
>NW_007074010.1:1503-3202 GCF_000164805.1 Carlito syrichta
GACAGATTACTTTTTCAATTACTAATGGCCAGTAAACATGAAAAAAAGCATGTCACTCTATGAATAGAAATGCTAATTGTAAAAATGAAATATCAATATCATTTGTTACCTAAAAAAGTAGCACAGGGTGAATATAGAAATCGATTCATCTTTCCAGATAGTCAGTTTGAGAACATGTTTAAGACTCATCAAAGCAGGCATATCCTCTGACTCAGGAATTCTAGGAAATCTCTCTTAAGAGCTATATACAAGAATGCATGTTTTTAGTGCTGTTTATTTGACAGGAATACATGGAAACAATGACAACAACAGGAATAAGTTACAGTTTATTCCTTTGTTTTTGTTTTTGTTTTTTGAGTTGGAGTCTCACTCTGTCACTCAGATTGGAGTGCAGTGGCCACTCCCGGCCACTGCAGCCTTGACCTGCTGGGCTCTGGCGATCCTTCTGCCTCAGCCTTCCAAGTAGCTGGAACTACAGGCACGCACTACTATGCCCAGCTAATTTTTATTGATTTATCGTAGAGATGAGGTCTCACCAAGTTGCCCAGGTGGGTCTCGAACCCGCGGGCTCAGGCAATTCACTCACCTCAGTCTCCCAAAGGCACGGGATTACAGGTTGAGCTATCGAACCTGGCAGTTTATTTCTTTGATAATTGTTAGGTATTTATCAAAATTATTAAAAGAGTAGTTGACAACATTGTAATATTTCTATAGACATAATGTTAAATGTAAAAGTAAATGAAAATTTATATAGGTGTTTTATTTGCCCATTTTGTGAAAAGAAAAAAACTCCAGACTAGTATCTGTTTCCACATGTCTGGCACATTTGGGTTCATTGCTCTCATGATAAAAGTGAAATGGCATTATACTGAGGAGTTCAGATTATTTGATTTGTCTGTATTAACTGGTCAGTGATATTGAGTCTAACATACTAGCATGCAATTGATATTAGCATTGGGCTCACTGCCTACTTTCTGTCCTTTTTTTTGGAATTAGCTTTATGATGAGTGGCCATCATCCTTTTGGAAATATTTTTGGATGGGAGCCAGACAGAGAAAAAATATCCATGTTTCATCTCTCTGGGTAATGACAAGTGTCCCAGTTTCTCATGTAATCCTTAATATTTTTTCAGTGAAACGTAGCATCTCTTGAAAATAGTGCTTTTATACCAAACCTTCCTTGTCTTTCTCAGTATTCTTGGTCTCCTCTAGTTAACATTTTGTTACATCCTTTTGGTGATCCTCCAAGACAACACTTGTCCATCCCCCTTACTCAAGACTGACTGAACTACCAGTTGGATATGAAAAAAGGAACGCTGCTGGAATGTTTGAAAGAAAATGTGTTCAAAAGAAAGTTTGTGATTTAAAGTTTGAGTTGAAAGCAAGAGTTTGAAACAATTTAAAGGAGCTCACATCTGTCATTCTAGTGTCTTGGAGCCTGAGGTGGAAGGATTGCTTGAGGTCAGGAGTTTGAGACCAGCTTGGGCAACATAGTGAGTCCTTGTCTCTAAAATTTTTTTTTTAATTTATTGAAGAGATTATTTAAAAGAATATGTGGGTTCCACAATAATATCAATTTTTAAATAGCATATACTCAGATCCCCCCAATGCCCTGTCTAAAGTAGCTCCTCACCCCCAGAGTTTCCTTCTGTCTTACCATCCTCTTAGCCATTGACATGTCTGCAGGGTGTCTTGTTTAT
>NW_007074011.1:0-820 GCF_000164805.1 Carlito syrichta
AATTTGTGTTGTATTTATTGTTACATTTTTATTAAAAAAGATATCTTTTTCAGATATTTATGATGTGTGATTTGTTGGATCTGCAGACAAAGGACCCTCAGAAGGCTGGCTGTATGTAGATTAAATTAAATTAATAATTAATAGCCTTGCAAAGTAGAAAGCATTAGTCTCAGATAGGTTCACTGGTAAGTTCCATCAAACATTTGAGAAATAAATTATGCCACTTTTCCATAATCTCTTTTAGAAGGTAGAAACAGAAGAATTACTTCCTAAATTATTCTATGAAGCAACCATTGTCCAATATCAAAACCAGACAAAAACATGACAAAAAACATAGAAAATTTGCTCTTTTAATCATAGTTTGAAAAACCCTCAACCAAATATTAGTAAGTCAAATCCAACAATGTATAAAAAGGTTATAAAAGATGACCAAGTGGGATTTATCTCAAGAATGCAAGACTGGATCAACATTTGAAAATCAGTTAATATAATCCATATCTACAGACTGAAGAAGATAGATCACATAAACATATCAACAGATGCATAAAAAGCATTTGACAAAAACTAACACCTAATCATAATAAAAATAAAATCACTGAGTAAACTGAGAATAGAGGGTCAATGATTCAACTTGACAAAAAATATCTACAAAAAACTACTGTCAGCATCACATGTACTGGTGAGAAACTAAAGGAAGATATTCCATTAAGATCTTGAGCAAGGCAAGAATGTCCCCTCACTAGTCGTTTTTAATACTGCACTAGAAGTTCTAGTTAATGCAATAAGCCAAGAAAAGAAAATAAACATTTACAGAATGGAA
>NW_007074012.1:0-695 GCF_000164805.1 Carlito syrichta
CCCCTGGAGATGTCAGGTAGACATGACTGCCATGACTTCCTTGTTGACCACCTGTGAATGTCTTGGAGATCCTGAGGGGCTGTCCTGGTCACCAGGCACTGAGTAACAAATCTCACCACATTCAGGAAGTTATACAATGGGCCAGATACTGGTCATGCTTGAGAGATTTGGTTTTCTAGGAAGACAAAGTCGACAAAGTTAATCTTTACCTAAAGAATGCATTCTTCCAGGACACAGTTTCTACTTACCCATCACTGTGTTAGGGTTTAGGAACAAGATAAAAATGACTTCCTGCTCTCAGTCCATCCTTTCAGAAAGAAGCCCTGTTATTCACAAACAAGATTGAGAACCATTCAGATATTCTGCAGTTACAATGTGGCACACACAGAGCATTAGCCCTCTGGTGAAGGCTGTTGTTGGATACTGACTCTTCTCTGACTTATTTGATACTTTGGATGATACCAGAGGTCCCCCAGGCCCCAATATAGATCAGGAAGGAAAAGGTTTAAGTGCAAACTTATTTGGATTAATTCATTCTTAATTATAGGAATATACAGTTTTTGTTCTGGGGACTCAGTGTTAGTTGAAACAGTTAAGTAGGAAGTCTGGTTGGTTAACTTAGTTGTCATCTGCCCTTTTGGTTTAACAGTTACTGAATACCAGCTGTGTAAAAACAAGCATGGTCAGTGATGATT
>NW_007074013.1:0-649 GCF_000164805.1 Carlito syrichta
GTTCCTATCTTTTGCTCACTGTGAAATGAGGCTGTTTGCTTTTTTCTTGTCGGCAAGTGGCAGTTCCTTGTAGTTCCGAGCTGATCATCCCTCGTCAGATGTACATGCGCAAATATGTTTTCCGCATCTGTGGGTTGCGTTTCTCTTTGAGTCAGGGCCTCACTCTGATGCCCAGACGGTACTAGAGTGGTGCAATCATACCTGACCACAGGGTAGACCTCCGGGGCTCAGGCAATCCTCCCAAGCGGCTGCAACCAAAAGCCTATGTCTCCATGCCCAGCTCATTGATGACATTTTGGAGATAGAGATGAGGCTGCCTGATGTTACACAGTCATGTTTCAACTCCTGGGCTCCAGGAATCTTCCGTCCTCAGTCTGCCAAAGTGCTGGATGAGAGGTGGGAGATTCCATGCCGGGCCTACCCTTAGCAGGAGTCGTTTTGGTGCACAATGAAGTGTGCTTTGATTGCGGGGATACGCTTCCTAGCTGTCCATAGCCAACGATTTAGCTTGCTTCCCTTAGGGTTCTATAAGTTTCCTTTACTTCCCACCACCAACATTCACCACTCAACTTTGCGGAGAGCACCCTGGCATTTGTTCTTGCCACATAGTCTCCTTGAAAAGTAGACCAAACCTTTTAGTGAGAATTTC
>NW_007074014.1:0-787 GCF_000164805.1 Carlito syrichta
CAAAACTCAAGGGAAGAAGAAAGGAGACTCCCTGAGGGAGTGAAAGAGACTCAATCTCACAAAGTAACTCCTAGGAAAGAAAAATCACAGCACAAAAAAATCTCATTAGCCTCACCTGAGAATGGTGAGTGGCAGAGAAAACTATAAAGAGAAAAAAAATGAAATGTTTTGCAGAAGATCTGATACATGCGGAGCTTGTGTCTTGGCTTGTGATTTGGAGGCCCACCCAATTAATGCCAGGAAGCTCTGCTACACAAGGCAGCAGTGACACACCTACACCAGGTCAAGGTCTGCCAGGGCCCTAATGACACAAGTGTCCACTCACTACAGAGACACTCTGGGGGTAAGTGTCCCCCAAGAATGGAATGAGAACAGAAGCCTCAAAGGAAAAGGTTTTCAGTTAGCTTACAAACCAAAGAATGGCCAGGTGAGCTGAGATAGATGTGATGCTTTGAAGGTTTCCAACATTTGAAAACCAGAGAGGTAAAGCCATTGTCTTGAAGTTGCTAACACAATGTGCAGAGATCCCCAAAAGAGCCTAAGATGTAAGAGCAGGCGAATCTCACTTAAATCCTGGCAGAATTCATCAAAGAGTTAATACAAAGCAACAGTGCCGCACTTGGCTTTTTATTCCTAAAGTGATCATCATCCACAGCTGCAATTGAAAATCACATGTGCAAAACAAAACATAAGCAGGTGTATGAAGAGGTTGTCTCTTAGGAAGAGTCATACACACCAGGCTGTGTAAAGAAAGCCTTTCCCACTGGTAAAATTCATGAGCTGCTGG
>NW_007074015.1:0-584 GCF_000164805.1 Carlito syrichta
CCTGGCCAGTCAGGTGACTAAACTAGCTGGCATTACTAGCTATCCAGCTGGCTACCCAGCTGCCTTAACTACCTCTCTAACTCTCTAGCCATCTGGATAGCCAGTTTTCTGAAGTAGCTGACTTTATTGGTTAACCAGACAGCTAGCCAACTGACTTAACTAGGTCACTATCTAGCTAGTCAGCTGGCTAGCCAGCTGACGTAACTAACTGTTTTAACTAGCTGGCCTGCTTTCTAGCCAGTTGTATTAACAACCTTGCTACATAGCTAGCCAGCTGGTTATCCAGCTGAATTAACTAGGTGACTTATCTTGCTAGCAAGCTGTCTAGTGAGCTGACATTACTGGCAAGCTACCTACCTAGTCAGCTGTCTAGTCAACTGACATAACGACTGAATTAACTCCATAGCCCGCTGAATACCCCGCTGAATTATTTTCCTAACTACCTAACTAACCCGCAGGTTAGCCAGCTGAACACTAACTGAATTAACGAAATAACCCACTGGCCAAACAGCAGACTTAACTAGTTAACCACCCAGCTAGACAGATGAATAGGCAGCGGACTTATCTAACTGACATTTCTAGAC
>NW_007074016.1:0-1134 GCF_000164805.1 Carlito syrichta
GGTGAGGATCATGGGAGGCACAGAAAATGCTGCTCTTACTCTGAGTCTGTCCGCTTGTCGAAGAAACAAACATTCAGCCAGAAAACACATTAGAAAATGTTGTAGAACAGCTTTTGTGATGACTTTGTATCTGTGACAGTAAAGGAATTCGAAGCACTTGGTATGGGCTGCAGTCAAGAAAGCCTTCATGAGAAAAGTGATTTATCTGTGGATTCTGGAGGGTAGGATTGAAAAATAAACTCACAGCACTTGAAAATGGGGTTTTCATGGTGGCTGTTCTAATGAACGTTAACCGATTGAATATCGGAAGGGACTAACTCACGAGGGAAAAGGTGAGCCATGGGGAGAGAGAGGTTCAAAAGTTGGGGGCACTGTGGAACTTCCTGGTAGAAAGATTAGTCTCACAGACAGGAGAAAGAATTCTGAAAGAACCGGAGTTCTTTGTGGTATCCCGTATTGCTGTTCATTAAGATTTAAATGAGCATCCTCCCCTCGTGTCCCACCACCACTCCTTCCCTCTGGCAGTCAGACATGCTCGGGTGACTTGTTCTGGCCAGTGACCGACATCGCTTTCCGGTGGAGACTAAGACCACTGTTAGTTTTGCCACGCTCGTTCCCTCCCTGCCCACCAAGGAACCTGCAATTTCTCTAGTGGCTACCAGGGCAACCTGGGTTCCTAGGTGAGAATGACGACAACTCGAATAGAGCACTCCTATGAACATCAAAGTTTATTATCTAAGAAAGAAGTGTAATGCAAATTTAAACAGCAAATATCTAACACTGAATCATACACGATTTTCAGCAATGAAGAGCCTAGCCCCTCAAGTAAAGAGAAAAATTAAATCAAGTTATTAAATACAATTTTTGTTTATCTCTGATTTTAAGATAATTTTTTTTTTGGTTGAACCACCATGTCCGTCATTGATTTTAAGATACTTTTTAGAGAAAATTTTCCAGTTAGATAATTTTGATACTTTTTATACGTATGTTATCTCATTTCATTTGCACTTTAGGAAAATATCAAGAATGGCCCTGCACTTCGCTAGTTTCCTGTTGAATATGTCTCTGGTTCCTCTGTCTTTGATCCCGCATGTTTTATGGGTGCTGTGTGGATATATATATATATATATATAT
>NW_007074017.1:0-970 GCF_000164805.1 Carlito syrichta
GATCATTAGAGACTACTACGTACACTTGTATGGAAACAAACTTGAAAACCAGAAGGAAATGGAGGACTTTGTGACATCACACAACCTACTTAGGTTGGAACAAGAAGAAATTGAGACCCTAAATAGACCAATAACAATCAAGGAAATCGACTACATAATAAGAAAACTTTCTACAAAAAAAAGCCCTGGTCCAGATGGTTTTCCAGCAGAATTCTACAAGACATTCAAGGAGGAGCTGATACCAATCCTACTGAAGGTATTCCAGGCGATTGAAAAAGATGGAACTCACCCCAAATCATTTTATGAAGCCAACATCACATTGATAGCCAAGCCAGGTAAAGATCCAACAAAGAAAGAGAACTACAGGCCAATATCTTTGATGAACATAGATGCTAAAATTCTCAACAAGATCCTAGCAAACCGGATTCAACAATACATCTCAAAAATCATCCACCATGACCAAGTAGGCTTCATTCCTGGCATGCAAGGCTGGTTCAACATTCGTAAAACCATAAATGTAATTAAATACATCAACAGATGTCAAAACAAAAACCACATGATCATATCACTAGATGCAGAAAAAGCTTTTGATAAAATCCAGCACCCCTTCTTGATAAAAACCCTTGAAGATCTAGGCATACGGGGAACATACCTCAAAATAGTAAAAGCCATCTACGAGAAACCCACAGCCAGCATACTCCTAAAATGAACAAAAATTGGAACCAATTCCCCTGAAAAACTGGAACTAGACAAGGATGCCCATTCTCTCTCCTCCTGTTCAACATACTATTGGAAGTCCTGGCTAAAGCAGTCAGAGAAGAGGAGGCAATCAGAGGTATTCAAATACGAAAGAGGAAGTCAAGTTATCTCTCTATGCAGATGATATGATGGTGTACCTTGAAAACCCAAGAGAATCTGTCAAAGGCCTCCTTACATTGATAAAAGTCTTTGGCAAGTCTCAGGATACAAA
>NW_007074017.1:1676-2501 GCF_000164805.1 Carlito syrichta
TCGAGAACCTATTCAGTAAATGGTGCTGGGAAAATTGGCTGACCACATGCAGAAGATTGAAACAGGACCCCTATCTATCCCCATGCACAAAGGTTAACTCCAAATGGATCAGAGACCTAAATGTAAAACCTCAAACCATAAGAACCTTAGAAAAGGAAGGAAATACTCTCATGGAAATCGGAACTGGCATCCAATTCCTGTACAAAACCTGAAACCCACAGGACTTAAGAGAGAAGATAGACAAATGGGACCTTATTAAACTGACAAGCTTCTGCAAAGCCAAAGAAACCATCAAGAGAGCAGGGAGACAACCTACAGACTGGGAAAAAGTATTTGCCAACTCTAGGTCTGACAAAGGCTTAACGTCCTGGATCTACAAGGAATTGAAACGTACTGAAAAGAAGAAAACAAACAACCCCATTATAAAATGGGCAAAAATATGAACAGACACTTCACAAAAGAAGACATCCGAGCAGCCAACAAACACATGAAGAAATGCTCAACCTCACTAATCATCCGGGAGATGCAAATCAAAACCACACTGAGATACCACCTAACTCCAGTCAGAATGGCAATTATCAACAACTCAAAAAATAACAGCTGCTGGAGAGGGTGTGGTGAAAAGCAAACACTTCTACACTGTTGGTGGGAGTGTAAACTAGTGCAACCTCTGTGGAAAGCAGTGTGGCGATTCCTAAAAGCTCTAAAAATTGATCTTCCATATGACCCTGCAATCCCCCTACTGGGAATATACCCTGAAGACACAAATCACTGTATAAAAAGATACCTGCACACGTATGTTTATCGCAGCGTTGTTCACATAGC
>NW_007074017.1:2521-15387 GCF_000164805.1 Carlito syrichta
CTCTCACAGAAACAAAGATCCGAATATCACATGTTCTCACTCATATAATGGACGTGAACATCCAATGCAATACTATGAGAAAATGACTGACGGTACTGGGAAACTATGGGGGGAAGGGGGATGGAATTAATAGTAGCAAATATCTGTCGGGGGATGGGAAAACACCTCTTATCAACAGGGTGCCTGAATGAAACGTAATTGTACACCTAAACCTTAACTGTACCCCACAAAACCATAATAAAAAATACTGATTAATGAAAAAAAAGAAGGCCGGGCTCAGTGGCTCAGCCTGTAATCATGAGAGACCCAAGAAACCAAGAAACTTAAAAAGCCATACTTGCTGTAAAAGTAGTGTTTAGTTCACTATATTTTATATATCCCTACCTCATGTTCATTGCACTTTATGAAATCTTAGTACTTTAAATCCTACCTCAGACCCCGTAGAATTAGGCATATGTCGGGTGCCGGGTAGCAACTGATTGTGTAATTATATAATGTCTTAAGTAGTGTTTGTAGTTAGAACTCTTGGGTTAAGCATTGTTAGTCCCAATTGCCATTCTGACTTCTGCTTTTACAACGGGATGTAAATGTTAAAGCGATAAGCCCCTTTCAGACATTCCTTTGCTGCAGACTTTGAGACGCTAGTAATCTGCCTGCTTGCTCAGGTTAATTTATACGCAGTGATTGTATGAACCTACTTATCTGACATTTCACTCTGCCCATTGGGTGAGTTTCTGTCAATCACAGGCAGTCAGGTTGAAGCCCACGAAAGGCACCTACCAATATCAAGTGTTCCCGTACCCGTTAGGAGAGATTACCCAATCATGTAAAACCAAGTTTAGAGTTCTTTCCCCTCCCTTTGTAATGGTGTATAAAGACTGCTTGCCATGCTGGATTGGGGCTCTCATCCCTGAAGCCACAGCCAGCTTCGTTCGTGAGCCCAGACTCAAGCCTGAATAAAGACCCTTGTGTGTTTGCATCAGAGCTGGCTCTTTGGTGGTCTCTTGGATTTTGAAATTTGGGTTTAACAATCCCAGCGCTTTGGGAGGCCAAGGTGAGTGAATTGCCTGAGCCCACAGGTTCAAGACCCGCCCGGACAACTCAGTGAGACCTCATCTCTACAATAAACCAAAAATTAGCCGGGCGTGGTAGCGCTCACCTGTAGTTCCAGCTACTTGGGGAGGCTGAGGCGGAAGGATCGCCGGAGCCCAGCAGGTTGAGGCTGTGGTGGCCCGGAGCGGCCGCTGCACTCCAGTCTGGGCAAAGGAGTGAGACTCCAACTCGAAGAAGGAGAAGGAGAAGAAGAAGAATACAAAATGTTGCTAAAAACAAATAAAGAAGATCCCCCAAATGCCAGCTTATATGTATTTCTAGTCTTCGTGTTTCCATCTTCCTCCTTGGTATCAACTCCAGATTAGCCAGGCTCTGCCAGGACCCCTTACCTCTATCCTGCCCCCTCAACTCCACATCTTGCACAGAAAATAGACTCTACTGGTCTTTTGTAGTGGAAGACAGCATTGATTAGGTACAGTGAGCTTTTCACTTATTAAGAGAGCCTGAAAGAGTGTGTGGGGGAAGACCTGGGTCCTTGTGGCACCCTGGCTGCCTAGCGCATTTATTTTGACTGCTAATGCCTGCTAATTGAATGTTCTCATCTTCACCTCTTAAAGCCCATCATCTGTAGTCTATTTCTCAGAAACTGCTTTCTAACCCGCCCTGCTTTATTCAAAAAGGTCATCCTTAGGAGGAAGGAACCACTTTGGGAAATATTTGTCACATTGTTGCTGTCACAGGTACCGATAGGACATCAAGCTGCTTGCCACGTCTGCTCCTCCTTCCCTCAATCAGAAAAGGTCAGTCACACATTTTTAAAAATTAGCACCATTATAGAGCAGATCTTTCAAGGCTGGAAAAAAAAATACCTGTAAGTATTTAAACTTTTCCTACTGACTTCATTATAGACAGGTACAAGAGCTTGATCTCAAAATTACTGAGAGATAGAAGAAAAAAGAAAAAACTGACATAGGTTAAAAGAGTGAAAAGAAATATTCACATCCTGTGCTCCTAAGTCAAAAACAGCATTCCGTTCCTAGAACACATGGGGAACACGTGCTGACGTGTTTTTGGATGTGACCAAAGTAGTTCACACCGGGAGACCTGTCACTGTTCCCATTTACACCCGGCTCGTAAAGGACACTCTGGGAGGATGAGACCCTCGCCTTGTCTGAGCTCCATTTGAAAGTTTGGAAAAAACAGCCACTGACGGAAGGGGGTCCCATGAGGACTTTTAGAAGAGGCATTTTGCCTTTAATTCTTACCAACATACGGGGAACTGTGTTCTCTTTCACAAGGGGACACAGTGGCACCTCCAGAGGGAAGGTGACACTTCCTGGGGGAGTCGGATGACTGAGTTCGTGTGGCCCTCTGTCAGCCTCGTCCCCTTGGCTCTACAGACCAGATGTGCAGCTCTGGCTCTGGGTCCCCAGAGTATGCGGGTGTTTTAAGGGAGAATCGACCTCCCTACAAGGCAGGTGTGCTCAAGACTAGCTTTGGGGTCCCCAGACACTGCATGCCTTTCATCTAACAAGCCACCCATGGCCTCATCAGTAGGTCAGTGTGATCTCTAAGGGAAACCAAGGTCTGTGAGGAAGACCAGGGTGGCCATCCCCCCACCCTTCCGGCTTCTATGGATGAGGCAGGAGTGGCAGCCAGCACCCCAGACCAAACAATTCTGAACAGGGTCCCAGGGCTCATTTTCTGAGATCAACTGTCAAAGTCCTTCATTGTCTTATTACAAGCTACTGAGCTCTGTTTATAGACACCACCCGCTGAGCAGTATTTCAGGGGCAAGTGGGTTCGGCCCACTTGACAATCTTTGCCCGGTGAGGTGGCAAGAGAGATTACCCGTGTTCACAGCAGCTTCTGCCTAAGTGCAGCTGTGACGGGCCCGGGGTCTGGGGCTATTTTAGGAAGGTTCCCGGTGTCCTGGGGTTATCAGGCTCACAACATCACACTCGGGTTATCTGGAGGAAGCCAGCGGGGGCAGGGTATGGCGTGAGGAGTGCGACTCGATGGCTGTGGACAGCTGCTCCACTGGCTGCTCCGTACTTGGGGACGGACTGGCCTGAGCTGGAAGAAGTCACTATGACAGCCCAGAGCAGAGTGACAGAACTCAAGTTTCCATCTGGCTGGAGCTGGCCAGGCTATGAACTTCCTAAAAGGACCAACAGTGTCATGATGTCCTTGGGAACGCAAACTGTCATTGGAGAGACCCTCGCTGAAGATGACATATTATTAGGGGGACTCTGGATACTGAAACAAGTCATTCTATTGAAAGAAAATACTCTTTCCTTTTTTTTTCCCACCTTTAAATTTTTTATATTAAAATTGTGGGGTACAATTCATGGTTAAGTGTACAAATATTCATTGTGCAGTTACCCTTGTTGATGAAGTGTGCCCCCCCTTCCCCAGGCAATTTCCCATGACTATCAATCCCACCTCCCCACCAATCCACACCCCCACTGTCTCCCACTACTGTCAATCCTTTTCTTATAGTATTATGCTAGTTGTTCAAGGTCCACTTATGAGTGAGAACATGTGTTACTCAGTTTGTTGTCTCTGTGAAAGATCACTCAGTATTATAGACTCTAAGTCTGTCCAGGTTGATGCAAAGTTCATGACTTTGTTCTTCTTTATGGCTGCGTGATATTCCATTGTGTATATGTACTACTTTTTTTATCCAGTCCGCTTTTGATGGGCAGCACAGTTGGTTCCATGCTCTTGCTATTGTGAACGATGCTACAATAAACCTATGTGTGCAGATATCTTTTTTATAAAGTGATTTGAGTTCTTCCAGACATATTCCCAGTCGAGGGATTGAGGGGTTATATAGGAGGTCGATTTTTAGAACTTTTAGGAATCGCCACACTGTTTTCAACAGACACTGTACTAGTTTACACTCCCACCAACAGTATGGAAGTGTTTTCTTTTCTCCCGCATCCTCTCCAGCATGCTGTTTTTTGAGTTATTGATGATGGCCATTCTGACTGGAGTTAGATACACTGGTATCTCGGTGTAGTTTTCATTTGCATTTCTTTGATGACTAGTGAGGTTGAACATTTTTTCATTTTTCTGTTGGCTGCTCAAAAATACTCTGTTTCTAAATACACACTGTGAGCAAGAACTTTTGCCCCAATTTGTAAAATGATAGTTTGTTGTGGAAACAGCTTTGGGGTACAAGCACGAATGAAATGACATTAATTGAAACACATAAAAACAGCAGAAGGTCCGGGCTCGGTGGCTCAGCCTGTAATCCCATGCCTTTGGGAGGCTGAGGTGAGTGGATTGCCTGAGCCTGCGGGTTCGAGACCCGCCTGGGCAGCGAGACCTCATCTCTACAATAAATCAAAAAATCAGCCGGGCGTGGTAGCGCATGCCTGTAATTCCGGCTACTTGGAAGGCTGAGGCGGAAGGATCGCCGGAGCCCAGCAAGTCGAGGCTGCGGTGGCCGGGAGCGGCCTCTGCACTCCAATCTGGGTGACAGAGTGAGACTCCAACTCAAAAAAAAAAAAAAAAAACAGCAGAAGAGATCATTTTGTAATGTAAGTTCAAAGAAACAGGGACAAACATGGAGAAATCTGTCCTTCCACTACTGGGGAAAACTCACCTGAAAAGGCAGGTGACCAGGCCCACCACCAGCAAGACTACACCCCAGGTGTCAGGGCTTCCCGTGAAACACATGAGGATGTCAAGAGTTAGCAGCGGGCTTTGCTCACCAATCTCAAATGTCATCAGGAAGCAAATCTCAGTGGCCTTCCTCTTGTTCTCGTGGAGTCCTGATCAACGAAAAGGAGAAGTTGGTTTCTGCTCCTAGAGCTGAGAATAGACGATATCCTGGCCATGTAGACATGCAGAATGCCATGGTCCTAAGCCAGTCTGGGCCAACCTTCTGGACTGAGGTCTGCTTCCCACCGAGGCTGTGGGGATGGTGGGGAATGCCCAAAACTAGACCTGTCCTGTGGCCTCCAGTGGCTACCAGTGGAGTGTCCACTTGGTTTCTTTTCCTTCTTCTTTTCTTTCTTTCTTCCTTTTTTTTAAAGAGAGACAGTGCTTGCTCTATTACCCAGGCTGGAGTACAATGGTATAATCATAGCTCACTAGAGCCACAAACTCCTGGGTTTCAGAGATCTTTCCGCCTCAGACTTCTGAGTAGTTTACAGGCATGAGCCAACATGCCCAACTATTTTTTTTATTTTTTATAGAGATGGGGCCTCACTATGTTGTCCATTCTGGTCTCCAACTTCTGGCTAGTATCCTTCTGCCTCAGCCTCTCAGACTGCAGGCATACCAGCAACCTGGCTAATTTCTAATTTTCTGTAGAGACAGGGTCTCACTATGTTCCCTGGACTAGTCTCCAACTCCTGGGTTCAAGTGATCCTCCTGCCTCAGCCCCCCACAGTGTTGAGATTACAAGCATAACCACCATGCCCAGCTCCAGGTGATTCTCGGTTGAGAAGTATAACAGGTTGGGTGTAGGTGATGAAGCCACCCACAAGTACCCAGAGACTCTTCCCTCCCTGGAGCCTGGCGGGGAAAATGGCAGAGAAGAGGAAGACAACCCCAAATCCTTCCATGTAGAACATTCCTCATTGCAAAAACAGCAGGAAGGAATACAGATCACAGAAGGAAGGGATGGGGCATCTGAGTGATTGGCATTAGCACTCAGGGTGGCTTGAGAGGGCAGGCCTCTGATTTCTGGTCCCCAGTCCTGAATACCCAACCCACCACGCAGCCTACCAGGTTCCTGGGCAAAACATGGAAAAGGCCTAGTGGACAGGTGCGTGCATAGCTATCATCTGGGCCAGTGTCCTGGTAGACGTGAATATACTCAGAATCTGGACCACAGCACTCAAGACAAGAAACCCAACCCTGAAGAGAATACAAAGGCAATCCCAGGAGGCCACACCCCTCCACCCAGCTCCAGGAAGATTTTCAGAGATTCTGCTTTGGGCATAGTCATTCCTCACCTCTGTCTCTTCCTTCCTTCCTTCCTTCCTTCCTTCTTTCCTTCCTTCCTTCCTTCCTTCCTTTCTTTCCTTCATTGGTGTCTCAGTCTGTCACCCAACCTGGAGTGCAGTGGCATGCTCACGGCCACCATAGCATTAACCTGCTGGGTGCTGGGCTCAGGTGATCTTTCTGCCTCAGCCTTCCAAGTAGCTGGAACCACAGATATGTGCCACCATGCCTGGTAAATTTTTGATTTATTGTAGAGATGAGGTCTCACCATGTTGCTCAGGTTGGTCTTGAACCCCTGAGCTCAGATAGTCCTCTCGCCTCCACCTCCCAAAATGCTAGGATGATATGAGTGAGCCACTGCACCCCATTCTCTCTATGTTTCTTATTGTCTAAGAGTATACTCACATATGAGGTCGATTGTGTTGGCTCACACCTGTCATCCCAGCACTTTGGGAGGCCGAGGAGGGAGGATTGCTTGAAGCTCAGGAGTTGGAGGCCAGCCTCAGCAACACAGTGAAACCTCATGTTCACAAAAAAAACAATAAAAGCACAGCCAGGTGTGGTAGCACACACTTGTAGTCCCAGCTACTCAGGAGACTGAGGTAGAAGGGTCAACTGAGCCCACGAGGTCCAAGCTGTGGCAAGTCATGATTATGCCACTGTACTCCAGCCTGGGAGACAGAGTGAGACCCTGTCACACAAAAAAGAAAACGATTATATCCACACATATACATAATATATCTGTATGTATATCTGTATCCATATTTGTTGATATTTATCTATACTCACATTTATATTAATTTCTATATCTATATCAATTTCTCTCTGTCAATATATCTATATGGATCTATATCAATATCCATATTCATGTCTGCATCTATATAAATGTCTATATCTGTAACTGTATATCTATATTTATACCTACCTTGGTGTCTATGACTGTATTTATTTGCATGTTCATATCATATCTGTATCTATTTGTGTCCATATGTTCGTTTCCTAGGGCTGCCATAACAAGTATCTCAAATCGGGTGACCTTAACAACAGAAGCTTCCTCTCTTGCATTTCTGGTGTCAGGAGTCTGAGCCTGTGAAGGGGATCTGCCCCACGGCTCTCTCCCAGCTTCTGCTGGACGCTGGTGCTCACCCCAGGCTCTGCCTCATCTTTACAATATCTTCCTTGTTCATGTGTGTCACTGCATGCAAATTTCCTCTCTTGATCAGGACACCAGTCATATCAAATTTAGGGTCCACCCTACTCCAGGGACCTCACCTCGGCTCATTACATCTGCGAGACCTTATTTCCGAATAAGGTCACATGCTGAGGCACCGGGGTTTATGAGTTCAACCAGGGGGCTGGGGAGCACAGTTCAGCCCAAAACGATCCCACATTTAGGCGTAAGCATAATAGCCTGGTAGTTTTTCTTTTCTACATGATACCTTCACATTGTACGTAACATTTTTCATACTTGAAATAACATTGCATTTATATTTTCATGCGTCTTTTTCAAGTCTCTATCATACAAGCGTTTTCCAACATCATTAAACATTCTTACTGTTTGCAAAATGTTCATTCATGTAACTCCACCAAAACATATAAAAGCATCCTCCAAAGGTTAGACATTTAAAACTTGGCAATGACATGGAACACTTCAAGGGACATCTTTGTGCATAAAGTGTTTCTGGACCTAGAATAATAAATAGTCTAGGATTTTAATCTCATACCTGGGACATCAAGCCTCCAAGTACAAATGTCTGAGGGCAGCCTCTCACCAAGTAGCTTTCTGAGAGGCTCTCTGTGCAGGCGCCTGCCAGAGAGGCCCGTCTGTTGAGTGCAGTGGGCGAGTGTCGGGCAGTACCTCAGACACCAGCCCTCTCCCAGCACACGCATCACGTCCCTTGGCGCTGCTCATGTACAGACCCCAGTTATTAGAAAGGCAGCGAATGGTCCCGCACACTGGAACTGCTTGGTTATTTCCCTCAGATGAGATGCCCCCAAGGAATTCACACAAGTCATAAAAATTTTCACAGGAACTATTGACTTCAGGTGTGTCAAACATCCCATGAACAACAGAAAATCCCGATCATAATGTCCCTCCACATGGGGGTTCCCTGGGGGCTCGCCTGGGAGCTATCAAATCCGCCAAGGTGATTGATACTTTAATACAAATTTTGTTGTCACATAAAATTAATCTTAGATTACCGGTTTTGAATCTCAAAATGCATAATTCTTCCTCATCTTCCCTTTCCTCACTGTTAAATCCTTAAGAGCTGCTGACTGCCTAAAATTGGTAAAATCCAGATGTGAAGAGTGCTGGGCTAGGGACACGGTCTTAAACACATTGACAGTGATGATCACCCCATTAGACCACTCAACGCTCATTGCTGGGTTTGGCTCTCACGGTCTTGGGTCTGGGCAGTGGAGATGGAAGACTGCGTGGGAAGTCTCCGATAGACTAGTGGAAACTCCCACTTAAAGAGAACAGCACCATCTTAAAATAAAAAATCAGACTCTCTGCAGCAACATGGATGATGCTGGAGGCCATAATTTTAAGTGAATTAACACAGAAAAGCCAAATACCACTTATTCTCTCTTCTAAGTGAAAACTAAACAATGGATACACAAGAACATCAAGGTGGAACCACAGACACTGGGGATTTCTAGGGGAAGGAGGCAGGAGGGGGAGTTGGGTACTATGGTCACCATTTGGGTGACAGGCCCAAGAGAAATCTCAGCATCCCACCACGTCCCCAGGTAACAAACCCACACAAGTACCCCCGAATCTAAAATAAAGGGAACAGGCTCACCGTGAACACAGTGGCACATGCACCAGGCTTGGGGGATAAATTCCTAAAAGAAAAAACAGTATATTGTTGAGAGCCTGGCTTTGGAAAGGTCATATGACTGATAGGAAGACAGTCTCCTCTGGACCTACCTTATTTGTGTGCACGGCGAAGCCCTGAGTTGATGTTCTGAGAGCCAGATGCTCGCGCTTGGACACTCTGTGGTGACAATAAGGGATTCTTATGGGTGTCTGCCCCCAGAGACCCTCCAGAGCACTCTGGTGCTCAGTGACACCCGGTGTCCAGCTGTGGCACCCTACGACCCGGCCTCTGTTGCTGTGGGGTCTCCTCTCCCTTCCCTGGGGGAGGTCAGCTGATGTCCTGCTCCCATGGTCCTCTGGCTCCTGTGGTCCTCCAACCCTTCCTTCTGTCTCCTGCTCCATCACTAACTCTCCTGTGTCAGCAGGGGCACCACCATCTCCCACAGCATCCAGTCGGTTTTCCCTCTACAAGTAGTGACTTGGGGGTGGGAATCCTCGAAGAGTGCTCCCCTGGAGATTCAGACAGCAGCAGGGCTCAGGTGGGCCTGGATATTTCCATGGAACTGCCTGCCAGTTGTCGGTCCTTTATTTTCCGTAAAACACGTGCACTCCCCTCCTGATTACTAGGACTGGAGAGACTTGGCAGGTCAGACTGTGAGGAGAAGAGACTGCCGCTTGCATGGAAATGTCTGGGCTTGGCAAAGTCTGACTCAGTGGACAGGGTGAAGAGGACGATTACTCTGACCACCAACAGCAACCACATGGCGAGGCAGCCAGAGCTGGGACCGAGGGCTCTCCCAGCCTGCGCCTGTGGCTGCGGTGTCATGGCCATGGCCATCCTCCAGTGACATATCACTGCATCAGGCCCCCACGTGGCCTGGCCCTTTGTGTGTCAGTAACAAGGGTGAGTAGCTGAGTGTTGCTCGGGCCATAACTGAGGGACCAGAAAGTTGTGTCCCTGTATGAGGACGCTTGAATTTGAGACGCTTTGGCTGGCTGTGCCCACGGCAGTTCACAGTCCTGTGTTCAGCTCCAAATTCAAACTGGGGTGGTCACTGCTAATTTTTGTTATCGATATAGAATGGTTGCACATATTTCTGGGGTTCTGCCAGTCTGGTGCCTGCTCCTCACAGGGATGGAAAGGGAGTGGAGTTAGGTCGGGAGGGGAGATGGTGGGCAAGCCCCTTCCTGCAGCCCCGTGGGTGGGAGTCAGTCACATTGGTGGCCATGGCAAAGCTCTGGGGAGTGATGGGTTGACACAGCAGCCCTGTGCCCCCGCACAAAACCAAGACAGTTCGGGGAATGACTCGTCCTCAGTTCTGTCCCACTTCTGCTACTATGGAATGCCCTGTTCTCCACCCACAAACTGTCCCTGCTCTAATTCTCCAACTGCTAACTCCTTTATTTTTAAACTTTTTTCTTTTTTTCAGTTGGAGTCTCACTCCATCGCCCAGGTTGGAGTACAGTGGCACACTCAAAGTCACACTAGCATTGACTTGCTAGGCTCCGGTGATCCTTCTACTTCAGCCTTCTAAGTAGCCAGAACTGCAGGTGCGCGCTACTGTGCCTGGCTAATTTTTGATTTATTGTAGAGACAAGGTCTGTCGCCAAGTTGCCCAGGTTGGTCGTGAACCCGCGGCTCAGGCAATCCACTCGCCTCAGCCTCCCAAAGTACCATATTTTTAAAATTTTTGTAGAGACAGAGGCCCACTCTCACCCAGGCTGGAGTGCAGTTGCGTGATCATAGCTCACAGAAACCTCAAGCTGACAGACTTCAGCGATCCTCCCACCCCAACCTCCAAAG
Source organism: Carlito syrichta (assembly GCF_000164805.1). NCBI lineage: Eukaryota > Metazoa > Chordata > Mammalia > Primates > Tarsiidae > Carlito > Carlito syrichta. The sequence goes on from NW_007074017.1 coordinate 13,165, forward strand.
TAGCCGGCACTGTAGAAAGACATCACCGCATCAGGATTCCTTTTCTCGGGGCTCTCACTTCCTTCCTGAAGCTCTTCCCCCTTCATGATGGGCATATAAATCCCTCACACACAGCTTGCAAGGCCACTGGCTGCGGTCCCATTGCAATGTGGGGGAGACTTCCCGTACCACTCTCCTCTTCCGGCTCCAAAGAAACAGTCGCCATTGTCTTTCCTCAAGGTTCAGTGTGATAAAGCAGAACGGAAAATGTCACAGACGTCTGTCAAGTGAGACTGTTGTCATTGGCCATCTTAATTTGCTTGCTCTGGAATTACTCATCTAATGCTGGCAATGTTTAGGTGCGTCCTTGAAAAGTGTTCCTGTGTCCTGATGTGACTTGCCTGGAATGTCTTTCAATTTTATGTAAATATTTCTGAAGCATAATCATGAACCTATCACAGGTTGCCAAGCTCCTTATGCCTTCCCAGCCTCCCAGGTCATGGCGGGGGGACTGCCTTCAAACTCACAAACTGATTTCTGAGATATGGCACTGGGACTGTTGGACCCCTGTCACAAGGGGCGTGTCATTTCTTGGCAAGTCAACTCTGATAGCACAGTTAGAGGTGTGTGTTCAAACACCAGTTCCTAAAAACCCAGGATAAACATATTCATTAGACTAAAAGACTGTTTTTAAAGGCATATGAACAAATGCTGGTTAATTGCCCTGTCCATATCTAGAAGGCAATGGCCATTCATCTTTAAATTATGTTAACAATTAATCAAAATGATGGCAAGACACGGTCATGTATCTTGTAGCAAATCTAATGAAAATGATTAGATAAAACACATAAAATCAAAATATGTAAGTTTTGGCTTGATCGATTCTGATTAATAACCACAAAAGCAGAGAATCCTGAAGGTAATCTGGGACCGAGTCCACAATTTGCCTCATCAAGGAGTGCTCCCTTCCTCTCTGGTTGACAGCAGCAGCATCGACAGTGGGTGTTGGTTTCAAGGGTGAAATGCCTTTCCAGCTTACATGTGATTGCAATTCTCTTTCAAGAAGCATGTTGTGGCTGTCACTGTGAGGCCGTAACGTCGGGTTCGCCTGCCCTGGTCTCTGGGCAGAGATCACCTGCTGGTTTACAGTGCCTGGGAAGGAACGTCCAACTGGGGGCCACAGGACCATGCCGCTGACACAAATAGAAAGGCCCTGCTGTTTGAGTCTGAAGGAAGGTGATTATGAATGTCTCTGTGGGTGGGTAAGGGCCAGACATAATCAAGATTTCACCACTGATCACCAAGAAGGGAGAAAGAAAAAATATATTTGAAGCCAAGCTTTGAAATGGGAAACTTTTGCAATTTTCCAGAGCTGCAGATCAGCTCTGTTTGAGACAGGTGAATCCGGTGACATTGAGTGATGCAGTGGGCGGGGGGAGGTGGGTGTTTTCACATGGGTCAGTCTGGTTGGCAAAGCAGCACTCTCTCACTCGCTGGCTCTCTCCCACTCCTGTCCCTCTCTCACTCTTTCTCTTTTTCCCTTTCTCTTTATGTCTCCCCCCAACACTTCTTCCTCTCTGTATGTCTCTCTCTGTCTGTATCTTTCCATAGATATATAGATAGGTAGACAGACAGATGGATAAATAGACAGATGAATAGCTGGCTAAAAAGGTGATACAAAGATGAATAGATGATAGGTGGATGAATAAATAGACTGATGGATGATAGATAGATGATAGATAAATGGTAGATGATAGATAGATAGATAGACAGATGATAGTAGATAGATAAATAGATAGATGATAGGTAGATGATAGTAAATAGATGATAGATAGATGATAGTAGATAGATAGAAGACAGATAATAGATAGATAGATAGATAGACAGATAGATAGATAGACAGGCAGACAGATAGGTAGACAGATCCATGGCTGTGTCCCAGGGGACAGTGTCCCACAGATGCCTAGGTTTTCATTCTGGGGTTGCTGAGGCTTGCACAGTGGGGATAGCTCAGCCTTAGGCCTACTTTTCTTGGGTCAAATCTTGGTTTCAGAATTCTGGAAAGTTGGGCTCGGTGCCTCAGCCTGTAATCCCACGCCTTTGGGAGGCTGAGGTGAGTGGATTGCCTGAGCCCAAGGGTTCGAGACTTGCCTGGGCACCTTGGCAAGACCTCATCTCTACAATAAATCAAAAACTAGCCAGGCGTGGTAGCACACGCCTGTAGTTCCAGCTACTTGGAAGGCT
>NW_007074017.1:15407-26221 GCF_000164805.1 Carlito syrichta
GGAAGGCTGAGGTGGAAGGATCGCCGGAGCCCAGCAGGTGGAGGTTGCGGTGGCCGGGAGCGGCCACTGCATTCCAGTCTGGGCGACAGAATGAGACTCCAACTCAAAAAAAAAAAAAAGAATTCTGGAAAACAAAGTGATGAAATACAGAGGGTGCCAAAACTATGTATACACATTCTAAGAACGGAAAAAGTTACTAGAATTCTAATACTCAATGTATGCTGATAACAAAAGATGGCTATAAGTCAGTTTGACTTGCAATTCCAAGAGGAGCTCAGAGTGGTCACCAACAGCATCTGGCACCCCTGATGATGGTGAATTCAAAGTCATACATAGGTCACAGCACTTAAAATGTGTGTATACTCTTTGGCACCCTGGCATTATGAAGAGCGAGTTCCCGCCTTGCATCCTATAAAGAGAGCTCACAGCTGTTTTGAAGCAAGCAGTGTCTCCTCTGAGCATCCCGGTCTCATCCGGAATCAGGCTGGCTGGTTTCCTTTCCCTTCCCTGAGATGTTTCCACTTCTGGTTGCTGCTCTGAGGGAAGCCACGGCCTTCTGTTCGGCCTGGCAGCCGCTCCCTGGAAGGGCCAACCCCTTCCACCTTCGGGTGCTCGTCTTCCCTACTGACTTTGAGGGGAGTCCCACTTTGTGCCCACAGCGGGGCTCGCGTTCCGACATTCTGCCTCCAGGGCCACCGTGGTGCTGCAGGGGTCGATGCAGCCGAGAGCTGGCTGCACCTCTGCAAAGAAGACGCCACACGAGCATGTCCGCCCTGTGCCACCCTGCTCTGTTCTCCAAGATGCCTCTCCCCAGCCCTTCTGCTCACCATGGCGGGACCCGGAAGTCAGGTGTTAGAGAAAAGAAAGCTCACAAATTCACAGGACAAGTATGCATACCGGTCTCCTGACCAACACTGTGTGAGGTCAGGAGGATGCAGCTCGGCGAGCCAGGCCTGCCCTCGAAGGCCTTTCAGTCCAGAGGAGAACAGAGGCCAAAGGGAAGCCTTCGCGGCAGGGGACGCCGGAATGAGACAAGCAGACGGGATGAGACTGAGGCCAGGCCTTTTGAGAAGGAAGCCTTCTCAGGAAGGCCTGTCATAAGCCAACTCCTCATGAGCCTGGTCAAGGAAGAAATCCCTCAAGACAACAAATAGAAAATGTTCCAGAACTCTAGGAAGCTAGCATACAGTTGGCTTCCCAAGCTGTTTTCACATGCAGCTCGTTCACATGGCTGCTGTTAGGACATGAGGGAGGATGTTGCTATCTAAATTATGCCTTTTGGCTGGGTGCCATGGTTCACCCCTGTTGTCCCAGTGCTTTGGGAGGCCAAGGTAGGAGGATTGCTTGAGGCCAGGAGTTCAATACCACCCTAGGCAACACAGCAAATTCCTATCTCAAAATAAAACAAAATAAAACAAAACAGCCTATCAGTGGCTGAATTTCCTTTACTGTGACACTTGCCCGGACCCAGATCCCAAGTCAGGCACCTCTGGTACCTGGGCTCCCTTGACAGGGCTCTCACCACCTTTGTTCCTTCAGAGAGGGTTTCGGGGATCCCTGGTCTCCTGGCACCCACTCCATCTCCCGGCAACTGTAGCTGGACTCCATCAGCAAAATACAGCCACTCTGGGAAGCAAGGCTGGCAGGGGACCCTGAAGGGTGTTGTCAATCTAAGAGCATCAGGTATGGATGTGAGTGGTCCCAGGACAGCGGGGAGTCAGGGACCCCAAGGGGACAGAGAAGTTGACACAGACTGGATATAGGAGGAAGCAGAATGTGCTCGTGGGGTGGGACCAAGCCTTGGAGACCCCAGGAGACACTGAGCTCCTCTCATCATCCTGTCTACCTCCCTGGGGACTAGTTTGTTTAGAGGTGTAATGTCATCATTAGAACATGGAAGAGACCCCCAAGTTTATTGCAGCACTACTCACAATAGCCTAGGTTCAGACTCAGCTTAAGCACCTATCAGTGAGTGAATGGATAACTAAAATGTGATTTTCATACATAGCAAAGTGTTACTCTGCCACAAAAGAGAATGAAGTCCTGTCATCTGCAGCAACAAGGATGGAACTGGAGACTGTTATGTGAAGGAAAATGAGCCAGGTACAGAAGGACACATACACCTGCTTTCACGCATACATGGGCACTGAAAAGTGGATCTCATGGAGGCAGTGAGTAGAGTGATGGCTGCCAGAGGCTGGGAAGGAGGATGGGCAGGATGGAGAGAGGTTAGCTAATGGGTGCAAGCGTACCACTGAATAGATGGCATAAGTGCCAGTGTCTGGTCTTACATAAAGTGACAGTGGCTAATGAAACTGTATTATGCAATCCAAAATAACTAGAAGAGCTATTTTGGGAGGCTGAGGCAAGTGGATTGCCTGAGTCCAGGGGTTCTAGAACAGCCTGGGAAACTTGATGAGACCTCATCTCTACAATAAGTCAAATAAGGAAATTAGCTGGGCATGGTAGCGTGCGCCTATAGTTCTAGCTACTTGGAAGGCTGAGGTGGGAAGGATCACCTGAGCCCAGCAGGTTGACGCTGGGGTGGCCATGAGCGTGCCACTGCACTTCAGCCTGGGTGACAGTGAGACTGTGACTCAAACAACAACAACAAAAAACTCCACACTCCCAACACAAGACCTGGTACAGGTTTGAAGGGATGATATGCTAATTACCTGATCTGACCACTACGCAGTGTACCCATGTATCAAAATAACACTTGAACCCCAGAAATATGTGTAACCATTGTGTATCAATAACAAAAATTAACAGTGACAACCCCAGTTTGAATTTGGAGCCAAACACAGGACTGTGAACCACTGTGGGCACAGCCAGCCAAAATGTCTTGAATTCCAGTGTCCTCATACAGGGACACACCTTTCTGATCCCTCTGTTATGGTTGGAGTAACACTTGGCTACTCACCTTTGTTACCAATACACAAAGGGACAGGGAACTGGTAGAAAGAAGTGTATTTCTGAGTTCGAATCCAGGGAGCAGAGCCAGACTGGAGGTCTTTCTAAAATGGTTCTGCTTACCCTCCAGGCTTTAACGGTGCACTTTTATAATTCCCAAGTTGTTAGTACCTAGACATTAGCCACGTGACCAGCAGAGCATAGTATAGAACTTGAGTCAGCTGTATTTATCGATATTGAAATTTTTTCGTTCAGACTTCCTGGTGCCAGGTATCAGAGGTATCTCATAGCTTTTATCAGCAGGGTCCAGCAGAAGTGTTCACCAAGCTTGCCAGAGAGTAAAGGGAGTTTACAAAGTCTAAGACATCATGCACTGGGCAAAAGTTATACAAATCACCACATTTACTAGTACATGGATACAAAAGTTATACAAATCACAAGACATATGGTGACATTGGTACTATATTATTCAAATGACTCCGAAAAGGGGAGTCAATGAAGATTTGCATCTTTAACTTGATTGGGCATAGACTACAGGGAAGTCAAGGATCTCCTGAAGTTATTTACTGAGATTGCATAGGCGATAAGGGAAACAAACCTTTAATTAACTCTCAGGAATATTGCTCAAGAATGCACAGGAGTTCTTGAGCCCTTGCCATGCCCTTCTCTAGGGGCTGTGACAATATGGACAGACATTAGTGGGTCTCTGTGTCACCTCCACTCACCCAAGGCCCTGCCCGGTGTCACCCAATAAACACATACTGAAGGAATGAATGCATGGCTATCATTAGTTCTTCCTATAATAGACATCTGCTTCTGTAAATTCACCTGATGCCATATTAGATTTTTTATTCCCTGTCGTAGTCCCTTTGGGCTGCAGTAACCAAAATACCATGGTCTGGGCCACTGACAAATCACAGAGATTTATTTCTTCTCATTCTGGAGCTGGAAATCCAAGATCAAAGTGCTGGCAAATTTGGTGTCTAGCGAGGGCGCCATTCCTGATTCATAGACGGCGCCTTCTTGCTTGGTCCTCCCAAGGTGGAAGAGGCAGAGAACTCTCTAGATCCCCTTTTATGAGGGCACTAACTCCATTCAGACCTCAGCAACACTGAAGTTATTTCTGGAAAAAAAGGCAGTAAAGAAGCAAAATCATGCATGGTGCTTTCCAAAGCAGCACAGGACAGTGGGCTCACAAGCCGGTTGGATACTCAGTACTCTCCAGGTGGCTGCCTGGTCAGCCTTGAATTTGGCTCAGAACTGACTGTCTCCCTGCTTACCCTAGAACTGTTCAAATCCAAGGCGGTTGCCTAGACCGCTTCCCAGCCCCATGCTGACTCTCAGCTCACACCTCGCACTCCCTTTCTTCCAGTTTAAGGCATCACAGTTCGAATCAGGTCACCTTGCAGCTGGGCATGGTGGCTCAGGTCTGTAATCCCAGCACCTTGGGAGGCGGAGGCGAAAGGATTGTCTGAGCCCAGGGTTCAAGACCAGCTTGAGCAATATGGTAAGACCTCGTCTCTACAGTAAATGACAAAAAATTTGCCGAGCATGTTGGCATGTGCCTGTAGTTCCAGTTACTTGGAAAGCTAAGGTGGAAGGATCACCTGAGCCCAGCAGGTCGAGGCTGGGGTGGCCATGAGTGTGCCACTGTACTGCAGCCTAGGCAACAGAGTGAGACTCCCACTCAAAAAAAAAAGCACTAGGTCACCGTTGCTGGGCACCATGGCCCTCACCCATATTCCCAGCACTTTGCTAGGCTGGAGCTGAAGGATGGCTTAAGGCCAGAAGTTTAAGACCAGCCTTGGCAAGATAGCATCTCTACAAAAAATAGAAACTGACAGTAATAATAATAAAAAGAATTAGGTTCTCTGCTGTCCAGGGAAGGGGAGAAAGTCTGGAGCCTCAGCCCAGACACTGACTCACCGTGGATGAGGCACAAAAAAGGGGGCCAGGACCAGGAGCTAGGGTGCTTCATGCACACCACCACCCCAGGACTCCCACAGGCCTCCGCAGCCCGCCCCCCCAGCAGCACCACCCGTCCACTCGGCTCTCGGAGCCCAGACCCCAACCCTCTCCCTTTGCCCTCCCCTGCCACTGCCTTGCACACAGGCGGTCCCTGGTCCACCTCACTCTGGGGGAGCCCAGGACTTCAGGCGTGAGAAGGAGCCACACCACTGGGGGGAGTGAGCAATGCCTGTCCCCCATGGTGCCGTCAGGCCACCAGCCTGGACTGCTCAGGCCACCCACCCCCTCCCTCTCCCCTTGACCCCGGTGTGAGAGGCATGGCCTGGGCAACTGGAGGGGTGGGGGGAAAGGGGTGAAGCACACTAGGCCAGCAGGCAAGTCAGTGGCCGCGTCCTGGCTCCCTCCGAGAAGACAGAAGCCAGTGTCCAGGTAGAGAACCCTGCAGGGCTGGACACAGCACTGGGGCCAGGGGTGCAACCCAGAAAACGCCAAGGAAAGGTCAGGAGAGCAGTGACCCTAGTCCCATGACCCTGCCCTGCCCCCTCTCCCCAGCTCCCCAAACCCTAGACACGGTGGCATGCCCCCTCGGCCTCCACTCCGACTCTGCTGGGGCCAGGACAGTGGCCTTTCAGAGAGGAGGCCACTGCCAGCTTCAGGACTCCCCTCGACCTGCTCTCTCAGATGTTAAATGGGGGTGAGAGGAATGTGCCCCCATCCTCCAGCGCCCCAGTCCTCCCAGATGCCTGACAGTGTCCATTTACACTTGGCTGGCACCTCTTCTCTTAGAAAAGTCTCCATTCAGAGATCAACTACAGTCAATCCCACCTGCCTGGAGAAGCGGGGGCACACCTCATCAATAAGGGTAACTGCACGGTGAATATTTGTATACCTAGCCCTAAATTGTACCCCACAATTTAAAAAAAATTAAAAGAAGGAAAAAGAAAAAAGAAAAGTCTCCATTTCTGTCCTCCTGCCCGAGGCCATTCCCCCCGGCACAGCCCAGGCCACAGACAGCTGGCCTGTGTGAGTCCCAGGGATAAGGAACTCATGACTGGCCTGTGGGTTGTCTCGATTTTTAATGTCGGCCTGCATTTTTAAAATACTTGGTTGGAGGCGGGACTTGGTGGCTCAGCCTGTTATCCCAGTACTTTGGGAGGCCGAGGTGAGTGGATGGCCTGAGCCCGCAGGTTCAAGACCTGTCCGGGCAACTTGGTGAGACCTCGTCTCTACAATACATCAAAAATTGGCCAGGCATGGTAGCGCGGGTCTGTAGTACCAGCTACTTGGAAGGCTGAGGCAAAAGGATCACCTGAGCCCAGCAGGTCGAGGCCGTGGTGGCTGGGAGCGTGCCACTGCCCTCCAGTGTGGGCCACAGAGTGAGACTCTGACTCAAAAAAAAACTTTGGTTGAAAAACGAAACCAGTCCACCCACTGGGCTCTCACTGCCCCTCTCTAGGCCCAGAGCAGAACGCACAGGACTGGGCTCCAGTTACAAAAACGCACCTCAACCAGCCCTGGACACAGCCATGCACCCCACCTCCCCAAGTTCATCCTCTCGCCTGGGCCCTGGGCTTCTGGCTGCACCGGGGTCTGTGTGTTCGGTTCTGTGTCACTCTCTTCTGAATTCTTGTCGATACCTGGCCTGTCACCTGCAATAGGGCATTGCTGGGGGGACGGATCCATTTCTCCTATCCTCTCCCCACCAGGGCCTCTGTTTCCATGCAGAATCACATATGCAAATGAGGAAAAGACTCTGGAAGTTTAGGCAAGGGGGGAAACACAGCTGGGGCCGACACTACACCCTGGGAGTCAGTGTCTGCCAATAAAATATGGTGAAAGGCAAGAGCAGCACAGAGATGTGCTTGGCATGACCTAAAACCCAAAGAGGACAGAGAGCAGAGCCCAGGCCTTAATTGTTCTGCAGCTTAAAAAGCCAACAAGGCCAGGCACGGTGGCTTATGCCTATCATCCCAGCACTTTGAGGCCAAATTGAGAAGAATACCTGAACCCATGGGTTCAAGACCAGGCTGGGCAACTTGGCGAGACCTCATCTCTACAATAAATTTTTAAAAAATCAGCCAGGCGAGGGGGCGCATGCCTGCAGTTTCAGCTACTTGAAAGGCTGAGGTGGAAGGATCGCCTGAGCCCAGCAGGTTGAGAATGCGGTGACTGTGAGAATACCGCTGCCCTCCAACCTGAAAGACAGAGTGAGACCTCCAACTCAATAAATAAATAAATAAATAAAAGCCCACCAAGCCATATCAGGTGGGTTGCAGACCAGAGCTCCTGTGGGGGGGGAGGGGCGTGCTTGTGAATTCATGAGCCTCTGAATCTCTGGGGTCGCAGGATCCTATTTTTGAATCTACCTGAGGGGCATGGCTCAAAGCTCATGGGTTTATGGGCTGCATCCCACATTCAGGTGGAGGAGAGGCTGGCCTGGGATGCCATGGTGGAAGATGGTTGCTTCTTTCCGTCCACCAGGAGCAGCTCCTGGAGAGGGAAGGCAAATAATCCATCAGGAAGATGGTGGGACAGGAGAGGGACCAGTGTGGAAGGATGGAGGCTGACTCGCCCTTGCTGGGAGCTGATTTTTGATCAAATGAATGTCACCGCGCACTCCAGCGTGGGAGCAGGAGTGGAGGGTCCCGGACGTGGCCTGGTGGGGAACCACCTCTGTGTCTGTACCAAGTGCATCTGCCCCCTGGGTAGAGCCTAATAAAAGAGGGAATGGGCACTAGCCACTGGACACACAGGGACATGAAGATAAGGACAGACGCTGGAACTTCTGGAGGTGGAAGGGGAGGTGTGAGGATTGACACACTGTTGCAGTTGCACCGGGAAAGCATTGCCAGCCTGACACCCACGTGGTCCCAGGGCACAAGGGCATCCTGAGACCCACGTGGTGACCAAGGACATTATGGCACCCTGGAGTTCAGGGTGCCTGACAGCAGTAGAGCCCCCAAGGAGTACTATAGAACCATCTCTTGCATAGAGAATTCCCTGCCTGGTCAGGAAAGGTTACAGTTCTCTTGTCTGGATGAATCTTGGATGAATCCCGGGTTCTTGTCTCACAGGACACCGGAAGGATAAGCAAGTTGAAGTTTATTCAAGAAGCAAGTATCAGCAGCTCTCCCAGTGAAAGAGTCTGGGAGGGAGCCCAAGAGGGTTGCCGAGCCCCCGAGTGGGTTGCCACGGTCCAAAAGAGGCCACTGAGGCCTGACCGGGTTTCTACATAATGCTACAGTGTTGATTGGTTGGTAGTAGGGACTGAAAATACACCAACCTAAGTGTCAGTAGGAAGTACTAAAAGGTGGCAGGCTAGTGAAAGGGCCAATAGGGAGAGGACTGAAAAACAACCAGTGAGGAAAAGGAACACAAAAAAGAGAGAAAGCCAATGAAAAGGGAATGGGGGTGGCTTTTGTCCAGAGCCTGCAGCTGGCAGCTGCTTCTCCAGGTAAAATGGAGTCCTACGCACTGACCCACTGCTTCACCAGCTCCTTCCTTTCTCCTGTCACAAAACAACCTACTGGGTGCTGCACTCATTATTGGTGTGATGGACTCCCCATCATGCAATATGACATCGCTGTGACAAACCTGCACATGTACACTCAGAACCAAAAATGCGAGATCAGATCAAATAAATCAGTGAGCGTATCAATACGACATTAGTCACTGAAAACAAATGAACTTTTAAGTAGCTGAAAACAATCTAATTAAAAGATAAAACAGGGCCAGGCGTGGTGGCTCATGCCTATAATCCCAGCAGCTCTTTTGGAGGACCAGGCAAGAGAGTTGCCTGAGATCAGGAGTTCGTGACCAGCCTGGGCAACTTGGCAAGATCTCCTCTCTACAATAAATTAAAAAGATAGCTAGTGTGATGGTGCATGCCTGTAGTTCCAGCTACTTGGAAGGCTGAGGTGGAAGGATCGCCTGAGCCCAACAGGTCGAGGCTGCAGTGGCCACGAGTGTGCCACTGCACTCCAACCAGGGCGACAGAGTGAGACTCCTACTCAAAATCAATCAATCAATCATGAGTGTATCAATACATTAGCCACTAAAAACAAATTAACTTTTAGGTAGTTGAATACAATTAAAAGATAAAACAGGGCAGGATGTGGTGGTTCAATCCTATAATCCCAGCAGCTCTTTGGGAGGCCGAGGGGAGAGGATTGCCTGAGCTCAGGAGTTTGTGACCAACGGGGCAACTTGGCGAGATCTCCTCTCTACAATAAATCAAAAAATTAGCTGGCGTGGTGGTGCGTGCCTGTAGTTCCAGCTACTTGGAAGACTGAGGCTAAAGGATCGCCTGAGCCCAGCAGGTCGAGGCTGCGGTGACCGTGAGTGTGCCACTGCACTCCAGCCAGGGTGACAGAGTGTGAAAAAAAAGATGAAATAAAAGCAGGTGGAGACGATGGATTCTGGAGCAAACACTGAAAAGCATTTCCTTTGCCTCCCCTACCTGCAGGGTGGGAACGAGGTGAGCCGCCCCCACTTCCCTCCCACGTCCCCCCATACTCCCCCCGCATAGCAATGAGCCACAGTAATTTACCTCAAAAACCCTAATGAGTGAATCACCGCCACCGAGGCACACGGAACAGGAAGAGCCTTCCAGTCCCTGGCGGCCCTGCGCCACGGTTGGCTGTGCAGTAACCAGGCAGAGGCACGGTGACATCGCAGCCTCCGCTCCCCAGATGAAAATTTCTCTCCCTCCACTTTTGCAAAGGTAATGAGGACGTAATGAGGCTTGACTTGAATGTTTCCAGCCCAGCCTCCCCTCCCTCCCGGCAGGTCCCCACAGGACGGAGTAGGATGCCGGGTTTCTGCGTAGGATGGGCTGCGGCTGAGTGAGCAGGGTGGCCCGGCTCTGGAGCCGTGGAGGAGGCCGAGCTGAGGGGCTCCGAGGAACCCAGGCCCCTGTCAGCGCCCCCGGCCGCTCCGATCAGCTCAGCCGAATAAGACAACTTGAGGCTGTGCAGGCCCCGCCAAGGGCTGCCTGTTTATTTTGTCACCCGATGGAGACGGAGCCCTGACCTCTTTCCTACTCCCATTCTGCCCCGGCCCTGGCCCCCTCCAGCTCCCGGTCTCTTTCGCAGTTCTGCCACACTCGACTGTGCAAATAGTAAAATCCCAAAAAGGTAGGCAGAAGGGCTGTTTGAGATCATTAGCTTAATTTGAGCTGAAAGGTCTTTGTTGTGAGTTGGGGAGGGGAGGACCTGGGGACCTCTGCAGAGTGTTTTGCTGGCAAGCTTGTTGAGATATGATTGCCTTTGTTGTGATAATCTGAAATTAATTTGCACTTGAACCCATCTTTCTTCTGGGCTCAATTTAAACACTGTTATAATTATGCGCCCTGCATGAAATTGAGAACAGGCCCTGATATGACAAAGCTGAATATTTTAATTCCCCAGGTACAGACGGCTTTTTTCCTCACTTATCTCGCAAGGTAATAAAACAAAATGTTGCAGCACGCGTGCTTAAGAGAGAGGTATTTGCCCGAGGGGAGACAGAGATAATCAGTGTATGCTACACATTTCACTCTGTACTTCCACAGTGGGTCAATCGCTTTCTTTTAAAGTGATGTTAAAGTTCTGCTAATATTAGTTGATTTGTACCTGGAACGTTATTTTTTTTTAAAAAGTGAAAATGGTACGTTTTATTCTATTTCAGCCGGGCCTCATCTAAGAGGCTTTGTCTCCAACAACCATTTTCTCAGATTTTTTAAAACACTATTAAAGACTCCCCCCCTAATATGCACAATTGATCTTAGCAGAGCACCTTTTCTTGTTCTCAGTATGAGCGGTAATATCCTTATCAGCATTCTTTTAGTTTTAACCCAGATTAGTGTTTTTGGCGAGGAATCTCATTAACTCCAGCAAGCCTATCTTCTTTTGTGATTGCCTTTGGAATTGTAATGCACTAAAAGGCCAACGGCC
>NW_007074017.1:26241-29176 GCF_000164805.1 Carlito syrichta
CAGAGTCTGTGCCCACCACCCCCGGCGCCCCTCCGCCCCCTCTTGACGGCTACACTGTCTTGCATACACGCCAGCCACCCCCCTGTGAAAGATACTTAAACTCTTCTTCCTCTCCTATCCCATGGTGTTGAAGAACTGTCATTTCATCGTCTCAGGAGCAAAGAATCCATCTCCCTGAGGGGAGCCCTGGGCAGAAGGGGGACACAGAAGGCGGGGCTCAAATGAGACACCAGCCAGGTCAGGAGGGAGACTGTGCCTTCCACCCACCCCTGCCTGTTTTGTAACTGATTATAACACCCTGGATTTGGCTTATTCGAGTCATAAAATCTCCAAGGGTCAAAATGCATAGCGATTTGAAAAATACAGTATTTTCCCCCTAAATGTCAATTTAGTTCTATTGCTCACGGGGTAAAATGTCAGTGGCAGATATAAGCAACAGAACTTGTGGGTTAGAAATCTAATTTTGGGAAAGTACAAATGAGTAATTAGCTACAACAGTATTTTTAACAAATATATGTGTATGTGGAGTGGCTTTAGATTTTGTTTTTTCTGTTTGTTCGTATTGTGTCAGAGCCCTCCCTCTGACTCCCAGGCTGGAGTGCAGTGGCATGCTCATGGCCACCACAGCCTTGTCTTGCAGGACTCAAGTGATCCTTCTGCTTCAACCTTCCAGGTAGCTGGAACCACAGGCACACACCACCATGCCCAGCTATTTTTTTTTTTTGAGTTGGAGTCTCATTCTGTCGCCCAGGCTGGAGTGCAGTGGCACACTCCCAGCCACCACAGCCTCGACCTGCTGGGCTCTGGCAATCCTTCCACCATAGCCTTCCAAGTAGCCAGAACTATAGGCACACACTACCACACCAAGCTAATTTTTGATTTGTTGTAGAGACGAGGTCTCGCCAAGTTGCCCGGATGGGTCTCAAAACCTTGGGCTCAGGCAATCCACTCGGCTCAGCCTCCCAAAGTGCTGGGATTACAGGCTGAGCCACCAAGCCCAGCCAATTTTTTTTTAACTGTAGAGATCTTACCAAGTTATCCAGGCTGTTCTCGAACCCATGAACTTCAGGTTATCCTCTCACCTCAGCCTCCCACCGTGCCTGACTGGCTTTATGTTTTATGAGTAATTGTTTTGTGTACTCTCTATTACAATTTTAGGGAAAATAAAGAGTATTCCAGTCATATGATCATGGTGGACTGTTTGATGTATTGTTTTACAAGACCTGAGGAAGTACACAGTCAGCATCTAAGTCCTGTGGCCACTTTCCTGACTACATGACTCTAGACAGTACCTCGGAGCCTCACTGGATCACCTCTGTGGAAGGCCGTTGCTGGTGGTCACGCACCTGCCTGTGCCCGTGAGGCCTGGGCATGCCTATCATCATGCAGAAGAGGGCTGGTATCTGAGTAGTGAAGGCCAGATGTGGGGGCACCACTGTCCTGTGGAAGTAGGGGACCACACCCATATAGTGCAGGAAAGTAGTGGGAACCTGGTGTCAATGGCTGAGGTGGGTGTGCTCAATGCTTGCCCAGAGGGTGTATGTGGGTCTCACAACCCACAGCCCAGGGACGGGTGTGCCCCACTCATACAGAAGATGCGTGGGCGTGGCCATCAGGGATGTCAAGAAGGAGGTGTGGGAACCTACCACCCTACAGAGCGGTGAGCACATCCACGATCACACAGAAGAGGAGCAGAGACCTTTGTCTGGAGAACATGCATAAGGTGCCCCGTCGCCTCCCAGGGATGGGGGTCGAGCCCTGTGCGGAGGGGTGGGTGTGCCTGGTATCAGGAGCATGTGTGCCTGGGCTGCTGTGGAGGAGGAGTGGGTCCCGTGGCCATGTGGAATGTGGGGAGGGGTCCCTTATCTTATACAAGAAGTGTGTGTGCACCTGACGCGTAGGGCAGGGCGAGTGCACCCACTGCCACGGGGAAACTGTGGCATCCTGATCCACTGCTGCAGGGGTGAGTGCACCCACACCACATGGAGCAGGCACCTGACACCCTGCTGAGCAGAGGTGCATCGCCCACCCATGATGTGAAGGATGAGCACTGACCTGACACCCTGCTGAGAAGCGGTGGGTGCACCCCCATCACATGGAGGAGAATCCAGTGCCTGACTCCCTACTGTGCAGGGGTGAGTACACCCCCTCACGTGGAGGAGGAGCAGGTGAGACTGAGGAAGGGTGAGGTCGCTCCCCTGGAGACCCCACAGCACTCCCTTACCATTCGGGCTGGCTGTGATGACTGAAACTCCCAAGAAACTGGCAGGAAGGACACCCAAGAAATGCCCGACTTGGGCAGGCTTAAGGTGACATTGCGAGGGGAGGGGTGTCTGAGCTGGGCACCGCCTGTACTTCCCCTGGCTCCTGTGCCTGGCTCTGCAGTGCCTCCCTCCCGTGCCCTGCCCTCCCCTCTTCTCCCTTCCTCTCCCTTCCCCTGCCTCTCACTCCCCTCCCCTGGTGCTATCTCTCCCACTCCATCAGGCTGTGGCATCCCAGTCCCTCTCTGACATGCAGCCTAGGAGAACAACCTTTCACAGACAAAGTGGGGCCTTCTCTCCTGATAGTATCTCCTGATCTCATTATGGATCACCTGCTCTGTTGGGTCTCGTTTCCGGAAAGTTTGATATGGGGCAGCAGAGGTAACAGGAGATTGGTCCTGGTCCCTGAAATTCAGTGGCCAACCCCGAGGTCTTGCAAGTGGCCAAGGCACCTGTGCTTAATCGACCCCACCCTCTATGATCTGGAATCTGCTGGAACCGCCTTGTCCCTGATGTTATCATCTAGATGTGCCCATGAAGAACTGCCTTTTGGATGATGTATCATCTCCTCCTTTAAACAGCTGTGGCTTCACCTTCCTGTGAAAATGGCTCTCTCAGCCGGGCTCGGTGCCTCAGCCTGTAATCCCGTGCTTTGGGAGGCTGAGGTGAGTGGA
>NW_007074017.1:29433-33646 GCF_000164805.1 Carlito syrichta
GAAGGCTGAGGCGGAAGGATCTCCAGAGCCCAGCAGGTCGAGGCTGAGGTGGCCGGGAGCATGCCACTACACTCCAGTCTGGGCGACAGAGTGAGACTCCAACTCAAAAAAAAGGAAAAGAAAATGGCTCTCTCAACAGTGACAAGAAAGCTCTGACTGTTTACATCAGTCCTGGACCAGGAATCTCCTCGGGAAAGTGCCTCCCAGCTCCTGCCATGGGTGTACATGAAGCCCAGTGCCCCTGCGACAGGTTTCCTGGCATGCGACATGCTCTCCCACCTAATTCTGCACAAGGGTGGGCAGAGGCACAGAGATGCTTGAAGATGCAGCTTGAAAAAAGAGTTCCCCCGGGGCCTGTCCTGTCTCAGAGTGGCATGGCCTGTGCGTGGAGCTGACGTGTCCCATGGTAGAGTTGCTGTGGCCGCCATGGTGGAACTGGCATGTCCCATGCTGAAACTGACGTGGCCCATGCTGGAGCTGCCATGGCCCATGTTGGACCTGATGTGGCCTGTGTTGTGGCCTGCGGTGTAGCCTGTGATAGCCCATACTGAAACTGATGTGGCCCATGCTGGAGATAATGTAGCCTGCGTTGAAGCTGACGTGGCCCGTGATGGAGCTGAGGTGGCCCATGCTGGTGCTGATGTGGCGCGGGTTGGAGTTGACGTGGCCCATGCTGGAGGTGACATTTGTGGTAGAGCTGACATGGCCCACGCTGGAGTTGATGTGGCTGATGCTGAAGCGGCCATGGCCCATGTTGGGGCTGTAGTGGTCCATGATGGAACTGAGGGAGCCCCTGCTCGAGCTGACGTGGCCCATACTAGAGCTAATATTTGTGGTAGAACTGCCGTGGCCCATGCTGGCGCTGACATGGCCTATGTCGGAGCTGACCTGGCCCATGCTGGAGCTGACATCTGGCCACAGCAGGCCTGATTCGGGTGTCCAAGACCCTCTGCACTCTTAGGGTGGAGTCTCAGAGGCCCTGATCGCAGAATGAGTGGGAGTTTTCAATGCAGGGTCTTTCCCTAGTTCCCTTGATGTCCTCCTCACATCCCAATTTTGACAGTAGCTTCTCTTCCCTCTGTTCACTGGGCCAGGCAGGGAACTCAGGAAGGATGGAAACGGGGATCTGTGGATCCCAGAGAATTTTTCCTAGCTCTTTATTTTGAACATGATCGGCCTTCACCAGGCTTGGTCTGGGTGATGACAGCCCTATACACATCTCTCTGAGGTTATTTACAGAGTGCAGGGGCTCCACATGGACCTGGAGTAGCCTTCACATCCCCTTCAGGGTCACAGCACTTGGATTGTCCTCCACGGCGGCCTGTTGACATGGGGCAACAGGGCAACATAGGTGACAAAAGATTGGCCCTGGGCCCTGGAGTTAAGTGGACTTGCCCAAATGTAAGTGTAGGTCAGAGACAGTCAGGCAAGCCAGAAGCCCACCTCTGATCTCGACCCTTTTTTATCTTCACTTTGCTAACCATTCTCACTCTGACTTCTCAGAAAACACAAGTGTTCTTCTCTGTAAATCGAAATTGAGAAGGTGCCTTTTCCTTAGGGACCAGCCTCCACCCCCTCTGCAGTCTTCTTGATGATCAATTTATGGACTCAAACCCCCTGGAGAGCCATGTGGGCCTTGCATTTGGGAGTCAGCCTCACATCCTCACTTTCCCTCCAGGCCTCCACATTCTGACCGCCTCAGGGCACCCGCCGGACCCATCCAGGTGTGGTCTGGAATCTGAGTCCCCCCAGCGTAGCTTGTGTTGGTGCCACTCTGCCTATCCACTCTCTGCTGGGTAACCACAGCTCCCTGCTCTTCCTCGCGTGCCCCCAGCCATTCCACATGCAGTCAGAGGGGTCAGAGGGGTCTCCCAAAAGCGTCATTCCCACCACAATCCCCTCAGTTCCTGAATTCCCTCGCAATTCCCCCAGGGGCTTGGAGTCCAAATTCTCACTGTGGTGGGTGAGGCTTTTCCATCAGGCCCTGTCCTCTCCCACCTCTTTCTGACCTGGCCACAGGAACCCCTCTGCTGGACTCTGAAGCCATTCTTGTCCTAGGACTTTTGCACTGTTTGCAACACTCTTCTCCCAAACTCAGACACCCCCTCCATGCCCTCCCGATGGAGAGACACACTCCTTACCCTTCCCCCAGTCACATTTTATCTAATTAAGCAACTTAATCACATAGAATTATTGTATTTTACATATTTTCAAGCCTTTCTTTGCTGTTGTCTCCCTCCACTACAAGAGAAGCTACCAAGTAGCTGGAACTACAGTCATGCACCACCATGCCAGGCTAACTTTTTGATTTATTGCAGAGATGAGGTTGCCCAGGTTGGTCTCAAACCCATGGGCTCAGGCAATCCTTTCACCTTGGCCTCCCAAAGTGCTGAGATTATAGGCGTGAGCCACTGTGCCCAACTGAACCATATGTTTTGATGAAAACTTGCTACTAATGATTTTGAGAGTTTATGGAACATTCAGCAAAATGAACTCCTCATGGGGTTGCACGAAGTCTGAAAAGGGTTTTGTGATGGCTTTCGGGCCCGTGGCCGGCAGAACTCTTCAGGTGAGCTTCTCCTCGTCAGTACCTCCTCCAGCTACAGCCATCCGGTGTTCACCTCTGTTGCAGCGAGTGCTGTTTGCTGTTCGGAGAAGGCAGGTGCTCTGAGGCATCTCAGCTCAGAGGCAAGGGCCCTATGGTTGAAACTGCAGATTTTGTGGGTGGCGCATCCAGGAGTGAGGTGCTGAGTTCACTCGGATCATGCCGAGGGGTCTGGTCTGGTGAACTCAGAAGTGGTGAAAATTATACATGCAAGACCTCCATGGTAAATCTGGGGTTGCATCTGAAGTGAAGCCTCCAAGGGAGTGCTAGTCAGGAAAAAACTGGACATTCACACAAAAGACCCCTGAAACATTCTGATCCCACACAGTTGACCAAAGAGCCGGATGAGACAGGCTGGTTTCTAGCAGCGTTTTCCCTCTCCATCATTGGAGGAGCTCTTGAATCAGTACATAGAATCTACAGGCAACGTCAGAACACCTCCTGCCCAATCATTCCCATCTAGCGAGGACAGTGCGGACAAGCCACACCCAGGATGAGTTTTCAGATCAACTGACAGAGGAAACCCTGGAGTCTGGAACCTGGAACATGGGCCAGTACGAAGTTCCTCCTCCTACATGGATCGGGGACACACCCTTCTACAAGGCCAGACTGACGGCTTCGGTCTTCACCGAGGTATGCCTCGCCTGCATTTGTGGAACTTTCTTCAGCACTAGGGGAGGTCTGTCAGGCTTGGTGACTTTGGACCTTGGAGATCAAAATCAAGCCTTTCAAGAAAGCACACACTAGGAGCTGTGAGAGTCGATGAAATAACACCAGGCCCTGCTTTGGATGGGCCCATGCACTGTGAACAGGACAGGCCTTGGGCATCCTTATGGGTCCCTCTCCCGCTTCTAGCTGATGGTTGTGATGCCCGCAGGTCGTGTACGCAGTGGGTGATTCAAGTTTCCAGGAGGCATACTTCTAGGAAGAAAACTTTTTTGTTATTTATTCAAGTTTTGAATCACTACAGAAAGCATTCCATTTCCCTTTGCCTTTTTTTTTTTTTTTTTTTTGAGTTGGAGTCTCACTCTGTTGCCCAGACTGGAAGTGCAGTGGTATGCTCCCGGTCGCAGCCTCAACCTGCTGGGCTCCGGCGATCCTTCCACCTCAGCCTTCCAAGTAGCTGGAACTACAGGCACGCACTACCATGCCCAGCTAATTTTTGATTTATTGTAGAAATGAGGTCTCACCAAGTTGTCCAGGCAGGTCTTGAACCCGCGGGTTCAGGCAATCCACTCACCTCAGTGTCCCAAGACACGGGATTACAGGCTTAGTCACTGACCCCGGCTCTCCTTTAGATTTAATTTGCTCTTTTTTTCTAGTTTCCTGATGTGGAAGCTTATATTATTGTTTTATCTCTTTTTTTTCTAATACATGTATTCAATGCTATAAATCTCCCTCTAAGCACTGCTTTTGTTGCATGTCACACATTTTAATACATTGTATTTTCCTTTAAATTAAGTTCAAAATACATTTTTAATTTCTCTTGATATCACCTCATGACCCATGTGTTGCTTAGAAATGTGTTGTTTAACCTCCAAATATTTAAGAATTTTTCCAGTTTCTTTCGAATTTTGATCTGGAATAATTCCATTATGGTCTGAAAGC